>NW_007246196.1:256917-340980 GCF_000164805.1 Carlito syrichta | reverse complement strand
TCTGTCTCTCTGTCACACACACACACACACACACACACACACACACACACACGCATTCTCTCCACTGTGGCATTTAACCCTGTCATTGTCACCTTATTTGCCTACTCCCCACTAGACTTTGAACCCCCAGGAGCAGTGACAGTGTCCGATCAGACTCCAGTTTCCTCTCATCAGCACCAGTCTTGCCTTGGGCTCCAGTGGGCTCCACCTAGTGTGTCTGCTAAGTGGTTGGGCAAATAGTCTACTCTTCATGGACACACAGAAATCAAGGATGTTTTCCTCTCAGTATAATACCCAGTTTAAGGAGCTCTTTGTATTATTTCTTACAACTGCATTTGAATCTATAATTATCTCACATTTTTTGATTAATGTTTAATGTTAAATTAAATGCAACTAAAGGGGTCCTGTACATTGGGGCCCTCTATCCTGAAAAGCTCTGCTGTGCTTCTCCTGTAGGTACAAACATTCCCTACATCTACAATCATGACCCGCGAAAGCCTGAGCCCCCTGAATCTCTGCAAAGCGCCCTCCCTGAAAGTGCTCCCATCCTGAATCAAGCTTACATTTACCAGTTTTCAGTTTACTCAGTTTGACACAGCCCTGGGGACTACTGTGTCTCACAGTGAGGGCCAATCATGAAGGCTGGTGAATTTCCCCTCCAATCTACCCGCTTCCATCTCTTCTCCTTTCTCACAGCCTGTGTCTGAGATTCCAACATGCTCTGTGGTTGATGTTCCAAAGGTTTCCTGAACACTGACGGTGAGTCAGGTCATTTGACACAGTTCAGATAACGGTAAGACAACTTCCCCTCCCTTGAGGCTCATACAGACTCATGCAGGAGAAGGAGGAGAGAGCAAATGACTCCAAAAAAAGGATATGGAGCCATTTGTGTATTGTCCAAGATGCCATGGGAAGACTAGAGAAGGAAGGGGAACTTACAGTGTGTCAGAGAGACTAAAGGTGTCAGAGAGACTCACCAGGGAAGAGATTTTTAAAGCCAAGACTTGGAAGACATGTAAGAACTAGTCAAGAAGACAAGGTAGGGAAGGACTTTCTAAGGCAAAGGATTAACACATGCCAAGGCCTGGGTCTGCGTGGCCATTTTTGAAAATGCCAGGATGCTGGTATGGCTGGAACATGAATTACAAGAGAGAAGAGTTCAAAAGTGAAGTTGAAGTAGGCCAGGATCAGGTTGTAGACGACCAGAGGGGACCTTGGTCAGGGGCTTGGGCTTCTGTTTTGAAAGTCAATGAGTGGGAGAAAGAGATGAGAGAATTGCCCGAGTCCAGGGGTACAAGACCAGCCTGGGCAACTTGGCAAGACCTTGTCTCTACAATAAATAAATTTTTAAAATAACCAGGTGTAGTGGCACATACCTGTAGTTCCAGTTACTTGGGAGGCTGAGGCAGAAGGATCCCCTGAGCCCAGCAGTTCAAGGCTGCAGTGTCCATGAATGTGACACTTCACTCCAGCCTGGGTGACACAGTGAGATTCTGACTCAAGAAAAAATAAAAAAGAAAGTCAATGAGGAGGAAAAATTCATAGTATAATTCTTCAATTTAAAAAAAACCTGCACATGGATTATTTGAAGATGTTAGTAAATCAGTCTACGTGATCCCGTAAACAACTGAATCCTATGTGGGTGCTGATTAACATGGGCCAAACGACTTCCTGTAATCTCCATATATTACAAGAAGGATATTTCTTCACAGAATTGCTCTTCTGGATTGCTGGGGCATAAAAAGGTAGAAGCCACAGGTGAGTCGCTATGTTTCCTGCTCCTTAGCTGTAAACTCTCCAAAAGAAGTAACAGAGTGACTCATGGTGAAAGCACTTCTGCCATGGAGCACTTTCTCGAGATTGCCATCATCACCAAGAAAAAGCCATAACCTCGTGGCATGCAGCCAGTGTACCCGGGCATCTGTTCAGCGGACGTTTTTCCCTTGGTTGGGATGCAATTGGCTGCGTTACTTCCTGGATCACTCTTCATTGTAGGAACTGCATGTAGGGAAGAGGACACACCTGTGTCCACATCCCAGGTCTACCACTTACCAACTGTTTGGTAGGTAAGGACCTCCTGAGCCTTGGTTTTCCCCATCGTAACACAGAAATAATCACCCTTACCTCAGAGTGTTATTAAATGATATAATACATGGAAAGCTCCTAGCTAATAAAAGATTCACCAAAAGAAAGAGAGATAGGTGTCATTATTGTTGGGGGCCAAGTCCTGTTTGTAGCCCAGATCAAAGGAGTAGACAGCTAAGTGCTGAGGACCTCAGAAAGTCAAGATCTCTCCCAACCACATGACTATACTTCCTCCCAAAGCGTGCAGTGCCCAGCCAAGGAGGAGCTGGCAAGTGGCTGGTCTTCCTGGCATGAGCACCCACCTTCCTCTGGCTTTTTGGCTCACCATTTATGGGGATGACTGCCTATCGCCTGTAGGACACTTTCATTGCTGCCAAGGACCTTGCCAAAGGACTTGAGGTTGGAGAATTGAAGGGCAATCCTGGGAAGACAATATTTGCACAAATCCATGTAAAAGTCCAAGGTTCCAATCCAGTCATTTCAGTGAGGGACAGAAGCACCTGTCTCCCAAGTACATTGCAAATGGACTTAACACATCAGAAAAAAAGGCAGGGAAAGGAAATTTACTGAGTGGCTACTATGTGCAATGTGGCCCCCATACTCTTGGGCAGGGATTGACCAAACAACAGTAGCCCTAAATTAATTTTAACTCCTGATGTTGGAAAATGCTAAGTACTTTACACAAGAAGTATAGGAGAATTACAAAAGTATCCTGCCCATACCCCAGCAAGGAGTAATTCTTCCTGCCCATCGAGACTCCAATGTTCTTCCCAGGGTTACAACAAAGAGTGGCATCCTGAAGTGAGACATATTTGTTCAGAGTGAGTGTAGACCAGCATGCTTAGATTAGAAAAAAGAGGCACCCACATCCACTGCCATTAACAACCAGGGAAAACAGGCAGCATTTTAGAGGGTACATTAGAGAGAAAATAGAAACCAAGTGATAAAAACTAAGCATCTTCAGAATCTCCTTTGAGTAAGTCCTTAAGCAAAGGTTAAGTACTGTCAATGACTAGTGTTAAAACTCTGAGGCAAGAAGCATGTGTCTCAGTATCCACTACATAAGAGTAGAGAGCCTGGTACATACCAGAGGACCCCTGGGTGAAGAAGAGTCAACATGGGATCAGAGCTAACTCCTCACCCACACTGGGCAAGTTCCAGCTCCCACAGGGCAGAGAAGAGAGAACCTAACACTAGTGCTTAATGTATAGCTCCTGTCATTTGTTGACTCCATGTTCCTAGAAAGACTGTGACTATTGGCACTATTATTATTATTTTTTTTTTTGAGTTGGAGTCTCACTCTGTCACCCAGACTGGAGTGCAGTGGCCGCTCCTGGCCTCCGCAGCCTCGACCTGCTGGGCTCCGGTGATCCTTCCGCCTCAGCCTTCCAAGTAGCTGGAACTACAGGCACACACTACCACGCCCGGCTAGTTTTTGATTTGTTGTAGAGATGAGGTCTTGCCAAGTTATCCAGGCGGGTCTCGAACCCGCGGGCTCAGGCAATCCATTCACCTCGGCCTCCCAAAGTGCTGGGATTACAGGCTGAGTCACTGAACCCGGCTGGAACTATTATTATCATTATTTTTACTGAGCACAGACTCAGTCTCCCAGTCATTGTCAACAAATCCTCCAGTCATGCTCATAAAGTCCTAAGTCAAAGAACTATTCTAGATACTGGTATGAAAATACCTGTCTATGATCATCAAGATTCTGGTGCCCAGTGTGAATAAAACCAAATAAACAGTTCTCCTAGAGACACGGATTGCAGCCATACTTGTCTGTTTCTGGGTGTGTTGCATATTACACCAAAATGTGCTCAGTCTCTCCAAACTGGGGCAGACATAAAGGTCACTGCTCAGATCTCCCTTCAAGAAAGAGCTTGCCATTCCACTGCAAAGAGAGAAGGTGGCTGATAGTTTCCCTCCATAGCCCTGTAGGATATCCTCAACTTCCAAGCCAAGGTCACCTTCTTTCTGAGCACCCTCCAGCCAATGACTGGGCATGAGGGGGGTGGGTACTAAACCTGACTATGTCTGCCCAACATGGGACTGCTTTGACAGGAAGTCTTTGCTCTGGAATTCTCATTTTGTGTTCGGCAGAGACTCTGTGAGATCTGAATTGTGGCCTGACATTCTCTGTGCCATGGTCTGAAAGCTTTCCCTGTCCTGTTCTGCTTCTTGATATCTAACACAAGTGACACCCCCTCCCTCAACAAATTGCTTGTACTCCTCTCTCTCTCTCTCTTTCTCTCTCTCTCACACACACACACACACACACACACAAGTTGCTTCTCAGAGTACCCAACTGACAAACATATGTTACCTTAATCTGAGTGAAGAGAAGACAAGAACTCAGGAAAAGGGTTCTTTGCCCCTTTAAAGATTCATCTGGGCAAAGGTGTGTACTCTGCAGAACTCTGGCCCATGAGGCTGTTGAGAAGGAGTAGCTACCATCATGACAAGTGTGCATGTCTGTACAAGGACTCTTGGCAATCTGGTGACACCAGCAGATCCCTTCTTAGACTTGGTCAGACCAAATTCAGTGGTGGGTGTGGGTCAGAGTCTGTGCAGTACTAGGAGTGTTGTGCTTGAAGGACTTGTCATAAACAGTATTGCATTCCATGAGAGACAAACAGACTAAACACTTTGACATAGGAGTGGTGATTTAAGTCGTCAGTGGCATTTAGTGTGATGAAAAGAAATTTTGGAAGGAAAGGGATTGAGAAATAAGATAGGGGCTAGGCATGTGACTCATGCCTGTAAACTCAGCATTTTGGGAGGCCGAGGCAGGAGGATTGCTTAAGCCCAGAAGTTCGAGACCAGCCTGGGCAACATAGCGAGATCTTGTCTCTACAGAAAAATCAAAAAATTAGCCAGAAGAGGTGGCACATACGTATAGTCCCAAATACTCAGAGACTGAAACAAGAGACTTGCCTGAGCTCAGAAGGTTGAGGTTGTGGTAAATCGTGATTGTGCCACTGCACTCCAGCCTGGGCAACAAAGTGAGACGCCAACTCTAAATAAATAAATAAATAATCTGATAGAGAAATAATTTTGGTTTGGTTTTGTGGACCCATGGTACATCTGGTCTTTTATCATAGCTGTACATTTTTCTGTTGTGCACAAAAGCAACCATAGACAATACATCCATGGATGGGTGTGGCTGTGTTCCCATAAAACTTTATTTGCAAAAGCTGGTGGAGGGTCAGATTTGGCCTGCAGGCCATAGCTTCCTGACCCCTGATATAGAAGAAGAGTAGTTGGAGGGAAAATGACACGTATCTACTCTGTGCCAAGCATTTCCACATGATTCCATTTGTTTTTCATGGAACCACTTCAAGGTATATTTCCCAATTTTACAGACATTAAGACTGAGTCCATATACTCCTATAGTTGCACACTTCCTATACAAGTTATTAAGAAAATACTCCTCAAATCCCACATCTATGACATGATAGCCTTAGGATTCATTGCACTCTCTTAAGAATAGGAGGAAATATCTACATCTGGCATGATCCATCACCCAGTGATAGTAATCACACATCTGTAATGGTTACCAATCTCCAGAAGTGTCCTGAAAAGTGTGAAGACCATGATTCCAGCAACAAATAGGAGACCAATGAACATGTTGTAAGACATGAGATAACATATGGTGCCCATTCTTGGTGGGAACAAACTGGCAAAGGATCTTTCTTATTGTCTTAAGTGTTTTTTAATGAACTGAGTTGTTAGCCACGGAGATGTTTTCCACAGCCCCACTTACTACAGAGCTTTCTGCCAAGAACAAGGTCAAGGGCAAGGGTCTGTGGGTAGCCACAGCATCAGAGAAGAGCAACACAATTACATGGACGCCCTGTTCAGGCAGAAGAATTGCTTCTCCCTCTGCTCTCTTCCCATCCCATTAACTCACAATACATCCCTTGTGGCACCCCCGTCACTAACTGTCCAGTCAAACACCAGGTGGTGACTCCCTTCTTTAGCCTGTCCACACTGCCATGATCACACCTCTTTCTGAAAGACCCTCCCAACAGGCACTCACTGCACATGACATATCACTGTATCCCAGTACTTACAAGAGTCTTTCGTTAAATAGCCCTTAAATGTGTCTCAACCAAATGCATTCATCTATATTTCTCATTTAACCTCCATGGCAATCATTGAACAAATTGTCATCTCTCTTATTGTACAGATGAAAGAAGCCAAAGCTTCAAAGGAAGCTTATACTGAAGCAGAATGAACCGATGGTGCCACCGGAAGTCAGGTCTGCTCTTCCCATCCTTTGGGACTTTGTGTCATCCTGCAGCTCAAATCAGGGAGAATGTTTGTGAGGATACCAGCCATGCTGCCAGCCTGCACAGCTTTCCTTCAGTCATTACTGGATGTGATTGACTTTTTTATGTTTCAAAGCAATACCTAAAGGTCACTTTCAGAGCACACTGAGAGTAGCCTGACCGGATGGGCTACCTTGGATCCTACCCTGGATCCACTCTGGCAGTATTTCATTAATAGAATCAACTTCTTCACAAGTATTTAATGTGTTTTACTATCAGTGTCTTCACAGACCCAACACAGGATGAAGAAGAGAGCAAGCCTCTGAAGCCAGACAGACCTGAGATGAAATCCTGGTTCTGCTATTTTATTAGCTATGTGACTTTAAGAAGATTGCTCAATCACCCGGGGTTTTGATTTCCTCATCTGCAAAATGGGATTAAGGATGCCTACTTTGTAAGTATGTGAGATTAAGAGATATAATGAGCCAGGAAAAGCATTTTTAAATATTTATATAGATGAGATGGATGATAGATATAGAGATAATAGATAAATGATTATTAATAGATGCATAGATGATAGATAGATAGCAACATGTAATATCAAACTTATTTTGTGGCCTGCAAAATTGAATGTTAAAAGTTTAATAAAAGGAAGAGTGGCAGGCATGGTGGCTCACTCCTGTCATCCCAGCACTTTGGGAGGTCAAGGAGGGAGGATTGCTTGAGCCCAGGAGTTTGAGACCAGCCACATCATGAGACATCATCTCTACAAAAAATGCAAGAATTAGCCAAGCATGGTAGTGTGCACCTGTAGTCCCAGCTACTTGGGAGGCTGAGGTGGGAGGATTGCCTGAACCCAAGCAATAGAGGCGGTGGTGAGCTGGGATTGCATCACTGCACTCCAGCCTGGGTGACAGAGTGAGACCCCGTCTCAAAAAAAAAAAAAAAAAAAGGAAGAGTAGTAATAGCCTCATAAGCATAAATATCTATCCTCTTTCTGGATGAGAAATCTGAGACTCAGAAATTAATATTAAAGAACTTAGCAAATGCCATACAACTAAAAATTGACCAGGTCTCATTGCACACCCTACATTTGCGTAGTGCTCTGTGATCACTTGCAGACTAATTAACAGAATGCATAAGACATGGCCTGAAAAAGTAGGTCATAATTCAAGAGAACAATTCTCTGGTTTTCTTCGGATAGTGTCGTTCTTGTTGCCTCTTACTTCTATCGGGAGTATGACATGAGTTTCAGTGACCAAAATGGGAATTGTCTCCATGGCCCTGAGAGCTAACAACTGATTGTTTATAACCTTCTCACAAAAGAGAGGTCAGGGTTCAAGAACATAGGAATTTTGGGGGGGGGGTTGTTTATTTATTTATTTGAACTGGGGTCTCACTCTGTCATCCAGGCTGGACTGTGGTGACACGATCTTGGTTCGCCACGGCCTCAAGCTCCTGTGCTCAAGTGGTCCTCCCTCTCAGAGTAGCTGGACTACAGGTATGCACCACCACACCCAGCTAATTTTTTTTTGTAGAGACAAGGTCTCACTATATTTCCCAGACTGACCTCAAACTCCTGGGATCAAGCGATCTTCCCTCCTCGGCCTCCTAAAGTGCTGGGATTACTGATGTGAGCCAGTGCACCCAGCCAACATGGGAATTTTAACAGCTCCAATGACTATTCTTAAATAAATAAGGTCAAATTTTCTTTTTGCCCTGAGAATATTACAGAAATAGACTTCCATTTGGTGATGCTCAATGTATAATCAGTTCTCTTTGTTTTAATGCTATAGAATTATGTTTGGTCCTAGAAACACAGAAGACCTTGATGGTGTAATGGAAAGAGCACTGAGTACAGAGTTGGAAGACATGGGTTCAAATTTCAGCTTTCATAGACTCTAACATGAATCTTAGCCTTCTTGCTTCTGTTTCCTCATGTGTAAAATGAGAATAATAATATTTGCCCCCCTCCATTATAGTAATGAGGATTAAGTGGGATCATGTATGTTAAAGTGCCTGGCTTGGTGGTTAGCACATAGAGAGTGTCTAATAAATATTTATTCATTTGATGGATTGCACATGTAGTGTCTGGAACATTAAAGATGCATAGTAAGATGCTATCCATTCAGTTCGATTATAGTATTGTACCTGAGTCCATAGAAGGTCCTTAACAGATGTTTATTCACTCAATGAAATACTTACCCAGTGACTGGCTTGGTAGTTGCTTAATGAATGTTCATTCATTCCATAGAATCCTATCACAGGGCATAGCACTTAGTCAGCAAGCAATAAACGTTGGTTGAATCCAAGTAGAGAAAATGGAACTTTACTCATTTAATGAGATTTTGCAATCTCATAAATATTGCATGTTGTTGCCAGTGCTTTACAAAGTGAATCAGCCATTGCTTAAATGTTCTCAGCTTGTGCTTATTAACAAACCATTGTAAACTATTTTCCAAACATACGGCATTCCATGAATGTGCCATAATAACATTGGCAATGCTAAACAACCCCAGGACCCCAAACAAGTGGCAAGAGAGTGCAGTATATGAATTAATTTAGAAAACAGAAAAGAATCAGTCTTCACAAAGAGACAAGCAACTGCACAATTCCTTCCATGTTTGTCCAAAGCTCAACTCAACAATTGTTCTGGCAGATCATAGAGAACTTGGGCCCCAAAGAAAAATTCCCAAGTGTATGCAGAGACTGTCAGCAATGAGAATTACCTATATGAGGGTGTGGGCATATGGGAGTATGTGCATATATATAGAATCTTTTTTATAAAGTATTAGTCTTTGAAAGTTTTGCTTTACTTAACTTTACTTGAAATTTTTGGTTTTTTGCAATAATAAAGCAATTCCCTGGGAAAAAGAGGGAGTGGCTTTCAATAATACAATTTCTCCTTTTAGAAGATACATTCTCCAAAACGACTAGCAGGCAGAAACTTTAAAAAAGAAGAGAGACTTTCAACAGACATTTGATTTCCCCAGTTAATCAAAAGTCCAAGAGGAAGAGACCATTCCTTTACAGAACAGATGATGGCGAAGCTTCACCCTGAAGAGGGGATGTGAGTTCTCTAGGTGGGAAAAGTCAAGTATTCCGGGTCTAAGAGGGAAAGTGGGATTCAAGGTATGGCAAGGAGTTCAATAGGGCTAGGCATCAGGTGTCACTGGTCAAGGCATTAGTAGCAACAGATGATGCTGAAGAGATGGACTAGCTGGGAGACCTTTAATGCCACTGTATGGAGCTTAGACTTTATTCAGTGACCTGTGAAAAATGCTCTGTTTATAGCTCTTTTATAACACTTCTCTCCATCTGTCTTATTTTAGACTCGGTTGCTTATTATTGTTTTTTTTTTTTCCCTCTACTTCCTTCTTCTAGTTTGCAAGTTCCTTGAGACCAGGATCTGTGTATATTTGTTGCCTTTATTAATATCTGAGACTCCAGTTTAGCACATTCCCCTAATAAATGCAAAACAAGTTCCAATGTAAATAAAAAGCAATGACACCCTTCCAGATGTTAATAGCCATGGCCTGTTATCTAATCCTCCTTTATATACAATTAGTGCAGCAGTAGGAGTTAGTGCAGGATGCAGAAGGCCCTCTTGGCATTTTAAACAGAGAGCATTTAGTACAGAGAATGAGGTGTTTACATAATCCTTGAGAGGCTAGAGGAGCCATTCTAGACGGCTGCTGGTTCAGCACACACCTCCAAACCTAAGATTCAGAGGTCAGGAAGTTGTTGCTGCCGCTGCCTCTGACTTAAACCACCAATGCCTCTCACTCTCGAAAAGTCAGTGACTACGTGATGTGCCGTAAATCCGAGTCAGTCCACAGACACATGTGTGTGGACTGGATAAAACCCCATGAGAAATAAAATTCTTTTAGTAAACTTTATTTTCATCAGCTTTATTGAGATAAGATTGACAAATGACCTAATGTTTTAACTAAAATGATAAGCACTTGCATTTCTCCCCTTCTCTTTCATCTTTTTCTTTCCTCACTTGCTAGCAGCGATGACCACAGGACCATGGTTTCCATCTTACTTCCAACTTCCAACTTTCCTGGGAGTTTATCTCGCTGGTGGAACCTAATTTGACTCCAAAACTTCTACTGCAAAGGAATCAAGAATGTCATGTTTAGTCTTCCAGCCCTGTGGTAAAAAAAGGGCCATAGAGGCAAGTAAGAAAAGGTGCCTGGTTCTAATCCGGGATACCCAACACAGCCATGAATCATCCTCATTATAGCTTGCTTCATACACAAAATACATTGTCTTTTTTTAAAAAAATCTTCTTTTAGCCTGGGTAAAATCTCATGAGAAATAAAATACTATTTTAGTAGCCTTGTTTTTTTTTTTTATCAGTTTTATTGAGGTAGGATTGAAAAATGGCCTAATGTTTTAACTAAAATGATAAGCACTTGCATTTCTCCCCTTCTCTTTCTTCTTCCTCTTTCCTTCTCTTCCTTGTTCTTCCCTTTTCTTTCTGAAGAATTCAGTCCTAAACCCATTAGTTGGGATAAAGCAAGGGCCATGCTGGTGGTGGGAAAGCCATGTGGCTAAGAGTGCGATATCACATCCGGGCTCAGTGGCTCAGCCTGTAATCCCGTGCCTTTGGGAGGCTGGGGTGAGTGGATTGCCTGAGCCCGCGGGTTCGAGACCCGCCTGGGCAGTGAGACCTCATCTCTACAATAAATCAAAAAATCAGCCGGGCGTGGTAGCGCATGCCTGTAATTCCGGCTACTTGGAAGACTGAGGCAGAAGGATCGCCGGAGCCCAGCAGGTCGAGGCTGCGGTGGCCGGGAGCGGCCACTGCACTCCAGTCTGGGCGACAGAGTGAGACTCCAACTCAAAAAATAAATAAATAAACAAAAAGAGTGCGATATCAGAGCCTAAGCCCACAGAGGGACAACCTGGCATGGGGTGCCAGTTCCTAAACAGGGTCAGGAGGAAGTCCATATACAGGTGCAATCCACTGTGGCACATCAGAACCCAACTAGGGTGAGAAGGCAATCTGTATAGGGGGAGTGACCCAAAGAAGGGGAGCTGGCCAGGTGCAACGGCTCACACCTGCAATGCCAGCACTTAGGGAGGCTAAGGCAGGAGGATTGCCTGAGACCATGAGTTCAAGGCCATTCTGGGCAACATAGAACAGTCCCATCTCTACAAAAAAATAAGCATAAAATAAAGGAAGTTAAAGCCTAGAAAAGGTGAGGCAAATATCCATGTAGGGGGGATGGATGTCAGAGCCTAAGGTGGGGAAGAAGACATCTACATGGAGGGAGGTGGTAGCAGCAGGAAGGGAAGCTAGGCTACATTTAGGGGATCCACCAATAAGTAAATATATGGAGAAGAATAAAGGAAGCCAGGTTTTTCACTGTGGGAGAAGGTAGTCATAAATATGGAAAAGGAGAAAGCTAAAATGAGCTCAGTGGTGTTCGTCTGGAATTGGAAATTTCTTTATGTATATAATTTCAACATACATACAGAAAGATAGAGAAATAAACATAGATATAAATGTAAGCCTCTGTGTGTTTTTGCTGGTTCTGTCCACACAAAGGACCTAGGAACAGCAACAACCGTAATAGCAATGAGCACATCTAGCACCCAAATGTTGGCTTTCAAATAACATTCTGCACTAAAAAGAATCAGGGATCCTCAGAGAAATGGCTGATTCCAGGACTGGAGCAGGGAAAGGACAAGATGAGCCTGGAGCATCTTGTTGTGCCAGAGAGTGAGGAAGGACTCAAAGAATGATGGGGACATGTCAAAAGGCCACAGGCCAGATTGGAAAGACTCCCACTGGCCAAAGTTGAGCCACTTTAAACATCAAAACAAATAATGAGAGCAATGAGCTATAATTCACTAAACAAAATAGGAAACCCCAAGGCCATACCGATAAACAACTTAAAAAGTGATAGTTTGGTGGAAAACAGAGTATTTGCATAGTTTCAAAGTATCTCCCTACAAAATTACAAAGGGGAAAAAGAGTGTAACTTTCCAGTGGAGAAGCCCAGCAGACACTACCTTAGGAAGTGATCACCTCGAACATCACTAGTAATGAGGCAAACTGGAATTCCCCACCCTATGATGGGAAGAAGTGAGAACAGCCTCGCTTCTGGATATCCCTGCCAAAGATGCATAACTGGAAAAATATCATGAAGAAGCATCAGATAAACTTAGATTGAGAGATGCTCTATGAAATAACTGGCCTACGGTCTTCAAAAGTATTGAGGTCATGAAAATAACAAAAGACTGAAAAACTTTCCCATAGCCAGGTGCAGTGGCTCATGCCTGTAATCCCAGCACTTTGGAAAATAGAGACAAGAGGATTGCCTGAGCTCAGGGGTTTGAGACCAGCCTGGACAACATGGCGAGAACTCGTCTCTATAATAAATCAAAAAAATTAACCAGGCATGGTAGTGCATGCCTATTGTTCCAGCTACTTGGAAGGCTGAGACAGAAGGATCATCTGAGCTCAGCAGTTCAAGGCTGTGGTGACCATGAACATGCCACTGCACTCCAGCCTGGGTGACAGAGTGAAACTCTGACTCAAAATAAAAAGGAAAAAAAAAAACGTTTCCACGCTAAAGGAGACTGAAGACACATGATGACTAAGTACAATGATTCCAAACTGGAGTCTTTTGGAATTGAAGGAATGTGATTGGGATAGTTGGTAAAGCTTGAATGGGGTTTGAGAATTAGATGACAATGTTGCATAGATGCTATTATAATTTTTCTGATTTTGATGGTTACCTGTGGTTATATAGGAGAATATCCTTGTTTGTAGGAAATGCCCACATAAATATTTGGAGATCATAAGCCATCAGATTGGTAACTTATTCCCAGATAGTTCAGAAGAAAAAAAAGTTATTTGCATTATACTTGCAACTCTTCTGTAAGTATGTGAGTATTTCAAAATAATTTTTTTCTAAATGATAAGGACTCAAGTTCCAAGAAAGCACAAGTACATAAAAGCAACAATCAAAAACCTCACCTGTCTTACAGCTTCAAACTCCATTTAAACTATCCAAACAAGGATGAGAATCCTTCTTTTTGGGCAGTAGATCTTGGAAACATAAAATGCTATTCCATGGATAAGGTTACTGGAATATGCAATGGTCCTGGAAGCTGCTTTGAGTACATATTCCTCAAGACTTCCAGTTGTCTAGCCTAACATGTGGAAGGAAAACTTGGTGAAGAGTGAGAAGACTCAGGGTTGAATGCCATTTTTGTTACTTCCTAATTTTTCTACTTTGGACAATTGCTTAATCTCCCTAAGCTTTGGTTTCCTCAACGATGAAATGGAGATAATAATATTTACTTCACAGTATTGTTGAGAGAATTAAATACAATAATGGGTGTGAACCTACCTACGTAATGACTGGCATAGGAGCAGAAGATTTTCTGTTTTGTTTTTAATTGCACAACAATTTCATCT
The DNA here is from genome assembly GCF_000164805.1 of Carlito syrichta. Taxonomy (NCBI): domain Eukaryota; kingdom Metazoa; phylum Chordata; class Mammalia; order Primates; family Tarsiidae; genus Carlito; species Carlito syrichta. The sequence goes on along the minus strand of NW_007246196.1, from coordinate 327,183 downwards.
TATATAACCCAATGAGTTTCTCTGACCCTGACATAATTTCTCCTGCCTATAGCTAGACGCATTTGCCATTTACTCATTCATGTATGCACTTTATGTTTGACAAATCATTATTGAGAACCTACTATGCAGAGTACTATGGTCCAAGTCAAATAGAATGAACTCCAAGTTACCTTTTTTTAAATCCTACAAAGAGGCAGATATAATGGAAAACAATGCTTTACATACAGCTGTGAATTATGAATTTAAATCAGTTCAATAATCCAACCAAGGGTGTGTTTGCATTTCATTCCCTCTCTCTTATTGTAGCTATTGAATCCACCCACTCTTCCATCACATACATATTTATTTTCCAATGAGTTCTGAAAGATTTCCAAGGTAGAGCAAGAAACGGGGAATGCAGCTGACGTCTGCCTCCCCCTGGGAATTATGTCACTCCTTGATTTAATTCCTCCTGACATTTTCCCCATTGTACTTTCTGCTCTTCATCAAAATACATCCCTCTCGAAAAACAAATGTACTCCTTGACTACCCAGGACAATCTTGGAAATGGTTGCAACTGTCCATGTATAGGTTTAAAAAAAAAAAGCAGGCAAAGTGTAGAGACCTGTTGTGAGGGGTCACACGAGCAAAGGGTTGGTTCGGACATCCATCCAAAGTTCCAGGAGTTCTCCTGCAAACCCCACTTAGGTGAGCTAGAGGGATTTCTTTTCCATTTTTAGGCCATTGGCAATTTTGTTTATTTAAGCTTAATCGTTCCCGGATACTGACAGGGTATAGAAGGTAACTCTATGTTTGATTTTAGTGATTCTTTTGGCGTTGCTTTAACATCCTCCCTGAAAAAAAAAAGACCAAAAACACATACATGCAAAACAGGCAGTGTTTGGGTTGGGTTGGGTTGGGTTTTCTGAAAAAATTCTCAGGGAGGTGAAGTGCAGATAAATTCAGCTGTGCCTCCCAGGCCCTTTGTGGCAGTCGACTGGACATCACAGGAGAAATGGGCCAGAGGGTGCAAGGTTTCTTCTTGTCAGAGCAAAGCCGACTTTCCTACAGGAAAGAGTAGCTGTGTCCGCAGTCAGCCACGGGAAGAACCGCCCACCACCCCTTGCTCTGCCATTTCCCTCTTGCTCTCCAGCCTTCTGTTCCTCTGTCCCCCGTGCTCTTCCATGTTCCACTGTTGCTTTGAACCAGCTCTAGACAAGTCTCAATGTACTGAGAACACCCACCTCCCTGACTTCTCAGAGAAAGAACAATTTTAACTGGCAAATAAGTCTCGGAACTTTCCAAAGTGCATGAAATCAGCTCCGCAAATTGTGAAATAACTGTTGTGTTGCTGCATCAAATCATGCCGACAAAGTCCCCTTGAGGGAAGGAAACCTCCTCCACCCACACCCAGCCCGCTGTGTCTGTGGGCACCATGGTCATCCAAAGCCTGCCCATCCACATGTCAATGGCCTCACCTCAATCCTCACCTGGCGCAGTGGACCTGCCACTAAAACTCCCTTCTCTTTGCATGTCCGCCTCCATTCCCTCCCTCCTATCTCCCTGTCCCCACCCCCTCTCCATTTCCTTTTTTAGGGTACTTTTATTCAACTATCCCTTTCTTATTATTTAAAAATAGAGATGAGGTCTTGCTATGTTAACCAGACTGGTCTTGAACTCCTGAATTCAAGTGATTCTCTGACCTTGGCCTCCCAGTGCTGGGATTACAAGCGTAAGCCACCATGCCCAGCCTCAGTTCTCCCTTTAAATGTTGGTATAACTCAGACCTCCCTTCACTGAACTCTTTTTAATTTCTCATATCTTCTCCTCAATTAATAACAGGGAGCAGGAGGGAGAGCAAAATGCCAGCCCCATCAGAATATCTGGGATACGGTATGTTCAATATTTTAACTTAATGGTTAACAAAAAAAAAACATGAAAAAGCATGTTCAATATTTTAACTTAATGGTTAACAAAAGAAAAAGATGTCTGTTGTTTCTAATACAAATCATTGAAGGTGTAACTTAGCAACCTCTCATTGGTGGTAGAGACACATGGATGGTGCAGTGAGTCTTAGCTAAGCCGTGGCTATGTTTGCCAAACATTAATATGCCCTGTGATTTCAGGTTGAGAAGCACTTGCTCTCAATAACCTCCTCTACTCCCACATCTTCGATTATACCTATAATCTGGAAACTCCCAATGCTCTATCTCCATCCCAGATCTCTTCATGGGACCTCTGATCCATGTTTGGACTGCTTACAGGATGTTTTCACTTGAAAGTCCAAGCCTCATGGGTCTGGAGATGAGCTCATTCTCTTCCGTACCTCCAGTTCCTGCCTCTGTGAGCACCACCACCCTCGGCCCCATCCTCCAAATCACGGGATAGGGATATTTCCCTTCCCCTAGCTCTTCCCAGTTAGTGGCCACCTCTGAAATATCCCGTAGGTACATCTTCTCTTCTCCATCACTACAGACAACAGTCCTAGCTCAGTTTTCCTTCAGGGTTCTTAGGAAATAAAGACTTCAAGTTGGATTCCTTGGATTCAATTCTCCTTCTTGCCTATGTCCCACATGATTGGAAAATGGCCCATCCAAAATACTGGTCTAGGCAACTCATTCACTGCCTTGCTTAAAATCATCAGTGGCTCCTTGTTGCTTAAAGAATAAAGTCAATGTCCTTAGGACAATCGTGGGGCTCCATCTTACCTTCCCTGCTTCTTTTCCTGCCAGCCCCCCTTCAAATTCTACTTTCTAGCCACCTTATTACTACAGCACTCTACACTCCTTCCCACCTGCAAACTCTTATACATACTCTTCCTTCTGCCTGGAATTCTACTCCCTACCTGGCTGCATCATGAACCCCTACACATCCTGCAGAACACAACTGAGCTGTCTCCTTCTGTGTAGAGACTCCTAAGAGTAAAAATAATGGTTCCCCGCACTGTTCTCCTGCAACATTTTCTGTGGGCTTCTTTAAGCCCTTGTCAGCTTGAAAATTTAATTATTTGTTTAATTTAATGTCTGTCTTTCTCCATGTGTCATGACCTCTTGGAGTGTAAGAGCTAATCATTGTGATCTCTCTGTGGAGAGGGAGTTTTTAAAATATGTTTACCAGTATATTAAACAGAATGTGATTAAAAATACAGATGAAGAGATGCATAGAGTGAGACAGGGGAAAGAGATATAGAGCTTATCTCCATCCCAGATCTCTCCACAGGAGAATGGCATGCCCTGTCTTCCCAGGGTATGTCATTCTCTAGGCATTGCCACTGTTCAGCTATTTGGAAGCTCTTGAAACCCTGTCCTTATGGAGTTTTATGGAGGCTTTGCTATGCAAGCATGCTTGACTAATCACTGATCATTGGTGATCAACTTAATCTTTATCCTCTCTCCCCTTCCCAAAGGTTGGGAGTGGTTAGGGAATTTGAACAAGGCACATGGGAATCACTTGTCCTTTCCTCATGATGTCTGAAGCCTCAAGTGGAAGACTTAAAGGCTGGGGGCTGGAATTATCTGAAGGCTCATTTACTCACATGTTGATATTCACTGTCACCTGGTTTTTGGCTGAGGCTGTTTGAAACCTCCATGTGACTTTTCCATGTGTACTGAGCTTCCTCACAACATGGTGGATGAATTTCAAGGACAAGTGTTCTAAGCCAGAAAAAAGCAGATGGAAACTATGTTGTCTTTTACAACTTAGCCTTGAAAGTCATGCAGCATCACTTCTACCACATCTTACTGATCAAGGACCATCCAGCTCCAGGGGAAGGGAACACAGAACCCACTTCCTGAAAAGTATTAATATCACATTGTAATAAGAACATTTGGGAAGGCATATATATTGGTGTGGCCATATTTGGAAAATATATGCCAGTCTTCTTCAAGGAATATTGCCCTCTGCTGTTTGGGGGCACTAGCCTTAATCTCATGAGACTCTGGGAGCACATTACACACATAACTCAAAATGGCTGCTCAACTTTGTCATGAACATTGTGTTCTGAACCTCATATGGAGCTTCCCATCCAATGAAGCAGAATCCTACACCCTCAGAGACATATGGCTGCGGTAAGAGAACTGAAGGGATTTATGTGGGATTTGTTAATTGAATTAATTCACAAAAGATAGACTACTCTGTATCATGCCCTATAAATAAGTCAAATATAACCCCTGCTCTCCAGAAACAAGTATCCTGTACCCAAAGTCACTTCTTCCCACCCACCATCATCTTTGAACCAACTTAATGTACTTTCACTTTCTTTTCCTCTTGAGACAGAACCTTGATTTCTTATGCAAAACGGTCTCTGCAGATACGCCTACTCATGCCTAAGTCCAGGGACCAAGACAATTTAGACTTCCACGCTGAGGCTCTCTATTACACAAGGAAGAATTCAATAACCACCATAAAAATAAAACAGAAAAGAAGTATTAGCCATTAATATGTAGGAATTATAGGACTCAATTTCTTTGTATGAGAAAACTCACACCCAGGGATCAATCATGCTTTTTTTTTTTTTTTTGGAAAACAGGATTCATTGGGAGGACAGAAAAGCTCCCACAGTGGAAGGGGACCTGAGGGGGTTGCTTGCTTTTTTAAATAAAGTTTTATTATAACACAGTCATGCTCCACTGGTTTAAGTTTATTCTGTGATTACTTTCTTGTGCAGAATTGAGTAATCACTACAAAGAACCCATCTGGTCCCACAAAACCTAAAATATTGAATATCTAGCCCTTTACATAAAAGATTTGCTGGCCTTATTCTTGAGACTAGATGAAGTCTGTTTACTCGCTTGCAGAAATCATGGCAGCTGCCACTTGTCATGCATCATCTATGTGCTGGGCTCCATGCTGTGAATTCCTACATATGTTACCTTTAAACCTTACATAGAGCCATAAGGGAAATGCAATGATTCCCATTTTGAAGATGGAGAAAACCAAGATTTGAAGAAGTTAAAAGATTTGCACAAAGCCACAACTGGTAAGTGGTAGAATTCAAATCCGAATCAGTGTGATTCCAAAGCTCTGCTCTTTCCTTTACACCCTTCAGTAAATATACAGGGAATTGATCCTTCTGTTTCCTGGCTGCCTGGGTGAAAAACAACTGCTGTTCTTGCTGGAATCTAGGAATTGCTATGCATGATGATTAGCCTCAGGAATCTGCACTCGAGCATAACCACTTTTCCTGGATGACTGCTTGCAGTGAAGATGATTTGTTACCCAGTGAGGCAGGGATCACAGATGTTGCCCCTCGAAGCCCTTGGAATTAATGGAGAGAGATGGGCCGTTACAGCCCATGACACATGCTTCCCACCAGCTGAGACAAGGGTCTTACAGACACGGAGCTGTGGGAGACTCCGCCACCTCCCTCAGAACTCCTCAGCTGGAAGGGTTTCCCAGGCCATTTGGAGGATCAAAAAGAGCTGAACATCATGGGCAGCTTTTATCTGGACAGCAGTCACTGATACAATGCAACTCCCATTAACACTTGCCAAATTTTGTGAGTCCCAGTTAATCTGAGAACTGTGTCTCTGAGCATTAAGTCTTCAAATCTTCAGCTCCAAAGGGCTGGCCTCATTACTGGGTAGGAGACAGAAATGTTTGGGGATACAAGGTTTTAGGACCAGGGAGAATCTGCCAGATATTCCCTGAGGATCTACCTCTCGCATCCTTATTGGCACTGAGATTCAAGACTAAGTTCTTTTTAATGAAAAAGAAGACATACCCTTATGGAAATTGGCACTGGCATCCAATTCCTGAACAAAACCTGAAACCCACAAGCCATAAGATATAAGATAGACAAGTGGGGCCTCATTAAATTGACAAGCTTCTGCAAAGCCAAAGAAACCATAAGAGAGCAGGGAGACAGCCCACAGACTGGGAAAAAGTATTTGCCAACTCCAGGTTCGACAAAGGCTTAACATCTTGGATCTACAAGGAACTCAAATGTGCTGAAAAGAAAAAAACAAACAACCCCATTATAAAGTGGGCAAAAGATATGAACAGACACTTCTCAAAGGAAGACATCCGAGCAACCAACAGACACATGAAGAAATGTTCAACCTCACTAATCATCAAGGAGATGCAAATCAAAACCACACCAAGATACTACCTAACTCCAGTCAGAGTGGCAGTTATCAATAACTCAAAAAATTATCAATAACTCAAAAGGGAACACTTCTACACTGTTGGTGGGAGTACAAACTAGTGCAATCTCTGTGGAAAACTGTGGCGATTCCTAAAAGCTCTAAATATCGACCTCCCATATGACCCCACAATCCCCCTACTGGGAATATACCCTGAAGAACTCAAATCACTCTATGAAAAAGATACCTGCACATGTATGTTTATTGTAGCATTTTTCACAATAGCAAGAACCTGGAATCAACCACGCTGTCCATCAAAAGAGGACTGGATTTTAAAAATGCAGTACATATACACGATGGAATACTACGCAGCCATAAAAAAAGAACAAAATCATGAATTTCGCAGCAACCCGGATGGAACTAGAGTCTATAATACTGAGTGACCTCTCACAGAAACAAAGATCTGAATATCACATGTTCTCACTCATATAGTGGACCTTGAACATCCATCGTAATACTGTAAGAAAAGGACTGACAGTGGTGGGAAACTATGGGGGGGAGGAGAAGGGAGGTGGAATTAACGGTAGTGATATCTGTCTAGGGACGGGGAAACACCCCTTATCAACAAGGGTGCCTGAACAAAACATATTTGTATACCTAACCCTTAACTGTACCTCACAATATCAAAATAAAAAATCTTGATATATAAAAAGAAAGAAAGAAAAAAAAAGAAACAGAGGACACTGCCTACAGTATAAGAGGGGTTTATTGGCAGTTGCTATTTTTTAAATTATCTCTCACGCATAGTTATTAAGCACCCGCCATGTATCAGTTCTAAGCACTGAGAACAAGCAATAAGTGAGAGAAAAAAATCTTTGCCCTCAGTAATAATGACTGAGTGAGTGATTATTACATGTTAGGCATTTGTCTAAAAACTGTCTAAGTGGTAACATTTAAAACTCACAAAAACACTATGAGGTAGGTACTAGCATTATCTCATTTCACAAAGAAGAAGCTAAAGCCCCAGAATGTTTAGTCATTTAACGAATACATTACACACACAGAACCTACTTTGTTAATATTCACAATAACTAGAAAGTATACAGTTGGAGCCCTCAAGTTTAAAAAAAAAATCATTGGTAATAAATATTTACCAAACATTTCTTTTCATTGAACCATCCCAGCCCCACAATTAGGAGTCTTTCCACCATTAAATCTGTTGGGACCAGGTCTAGGCTGCTAGCACTATCAGTCTAATCCAACACGTTTGAATGATGTCATCTTGAACAAGTTACTTGACCTCTTTATGCCTCAGTTCCTTATCTGTAAAATGTAGACAAAAACAAATTTTTTCCTTGGGAAGTGTGTTGTGAAAATTAAATGTTAATAGATAGAAATTACGTAGAGCAGTGTGCCCGACATGTCCTGAAAGTCATTGGAGAGTTTCTCGTCATTAAATGTTCACTATGCACTAGGTCCTGTTCTAAGTGTTTTATAGAAACAATCTAAATGGTAGTTTGCCCCACGTCTCCTCATTAGGAGTCTTGCCACCACAACTGGTGACTTCCAGCAAAAATTAAATGTCCACTCAATCAGTGCAAAGTAAACCTAAAAACTCCACCATCAGGAAGAAGAGTCTGAGAACCAGCCACCTGGCTTCTTGTCAACTTAAACTCACAGGTAAGAGAAACTGAAACAGAGGTGCAGAGAAATTGAGTGATGAGCCTGCATAATTTACAAGTGCTGGAGCTGGGATCTGAACCCAGACTGTTAGACTTCTGAGTCCGTACTAATTTAATTCTTGACCCAATATAATTAATGGACTCCACCATGCTGACCCAGCACAGAATGGGAATAGGGACTAAACACATCTTATTTCAGAAGATGTAACATTGAATCTGGATTTTGACAACAGTTGGTATTTATAAAGAGCTGGGCAAGGGTTTGAGCTGGGGAAATATCAACGTTTTTTCTGACCGGGTTCAAGGTCACTGGTTTGTGAGTTAGAATTTCCCACTCTGCCATTTGCTAGCAGCATAACCTAGAAGGAGTATACTCATGTGTAAAATGAGGATTATTGTTCCTACCTTGAATGGCTGCTGTACTGATGAAATAAACTCACAAATATAAAGCACTTAGACTGGTATACCCAGCACATAACAAGTGGACAGTAAATGGAGGTTATTTCTTCCTCACTTCGTTTATCTCTGGCCTCTCATGTCTCTCTTCCTTTCACTCCTTCCTACTCCAAACTATTCCCCACCCCACCCCACCCCCATTCTCCTTATAGAACATTTCTGATTAGTTCCATTCACCTTGTCTGGTTTAATTTGTCCAACAAATGCTCTCTTAACTTTCTTCTTTCTCTCTAGGATCTCTATCACCATTGTCTTCTCAGATCCCCCTTCCTGAATCCATTTCTAAACCCTAGTGTTTCTATGTCAGTATTTAGGTTTCTTTATCAGTTCATCCCTAAATGATGGCATTTCCCATTGTCGGCCGCTGTCTCCTCTTGCCCATGCTAAAGCACTCTCATGAGAAATCCGTGCAACCATATAATGACTACTCCCAAATCGATATGCCCCGATTAGATCACTCTCCTGACCCACATTTCCATCTACCACCTCCACTCACATGTCCCAACAGTACTTGTTCAAATCGGAACCCTTCTTTTCATCCTCAAACCTGCTCTTCCTCCTGGCACCTCAGTCTCAACAATTGGCACTAACACTTGCTTCGTTGCCCAAGCTAGGAACTGGGAGTTGCCTAGAATTCTCTTTGCATTCCACCTCCACATCTGATTAGTCACCTAGTCTTATTGATTACACCTCTTTTGAAGTCTTCCCCTTCTTTCCAGCTCCACCACCCCCGCCTAGTACATGCTCTTGCATGGCTTTCCTAGTTTTAAGGTGTTTTCCTAACATAGCTCCCTCTTTCAGGGTTTTTCCCTCTTCAAATTCATTTTCTTCACTAGAGATTGGCAAACTTTACCTGTAAAGTGCTAGATGGCAAATATTTTAGGCTTTGCAGCCATAGGGTCTCTGTGGTAACTATGCAACTCTACCCTTATGGTGCAAAAGCAGACACAGACATGTAAACAAATGTGTGACTGTGTTTCAATCAAATTCTATTTGCAGAAACAGAAGCAGGATGGATTTGGCCTAGAAGCCAGAGTTTGCCAACCTGTATTCTACAATGTTGCCAAAAGTGGCTTTTCTAACATGACTGCAGACTTATGTCATTCCCCTATTTAAAATCCTTCGACAGGGCATCAAAGACATCCTCATTCAGTATGACCAGATACTGCTGGTAGTTGACTCCCGCCTTTGTGAATCCAAAAAGTTTAGAGACACCGGAGCCCAAGTTTGCTACCAGAAATCCTACCAATAAGCCCAACACAAAGATCAGGGTTTACAATGCTTATGGAATTATTACTACAATACTAGAGTCTGTCGTGGGTTTTTTTCCCTCTGTGCTTTCTACACATGTTGATCCTTCTGCCTGAAAATGTTCTTTCTTCATTTATCAAACTGGGTTAAGTCTCATTTCCTATTTGAAACCCCCATCCCTAAGAAGTGCTTAGGGAGAATTAAGCACTTCTAGTAGTGTGTATTTTCTGACACACTAAGAGGTCTTTGATGGTAGACTATGCCCTAATCATTTCACTTTTTCAATAGCTAAAGGAACCCTCACTTTACATAGGAGAAAACTGACATATAGGAAACCCATGCTGCAAACTGAAGGTCACATAGCAAATAAGGATATATACTGGAATCGAAACCTGGAACATGCAAATCTTGAATCTAAAACTTCTTACAACTCTTTGAAAGTCAGAAAGACTTTTATTTGCCTAGTCTACTGGGCTTAGCATGGAAATAGTATTGCTAGTTTTTTTCCACATCCATGTGACCCCTTATCATTAGAATAAGGGTAATGGAGTTCTGTATGGATTCTCTAGAAGAAACTATTAGATGTTTCTTTTTTCTCTTATTTTCAAGTCTTTTGAGCAAGCTGGTGCATACAGCTCAGAGGAGCCACCCAACACTCTGAAGTTCCTCTTCATTTGTCAGTTCTTCTTTTCAGATTCCTTCTGTGAGCATCCTTCACAAAATAAGTCATTCTGAAGACAATTTAATTTTCCTACCTTATCAGACATGCTCACAACACAATAGACAATAAAACTTGTGGTCTCCATAGTGATCAGCTTTCATTGTCAAACACTTCACAGTACAAGGAATGCACATGGCATTGTGTTTAGTGTATTAGTTGATATAAAAGAAACTAAATAGGGAAACACAAACTTAAATGCATCATTTTTTTCCTAAAGAAATAATCCAGAATTGCCTTGATACCCATTCAGCAATGAGCTAAATGTTAAAAAATAAAAATCCTTCAAGATTTGTTGGGTTCACAGGAAGAAAGGCAATATCCCAACTTGAGCACTCAGATCTTGAAACTAAACCTTCAAGGATATGTGAAAACTGACCTTGGCCTCTTGGCCTGTGGTTTTCTACAGAATTCTTGACTGCGGAGCACTACAGAATTCTAGGACTCCCTTGAGACCTTTAAGAGTTCTGAAAACAATGAAGTATTCTCTACTGATTGTTGAAAGTTTATACTACATCCTTTTGATTTCTATGTTGGGTTCCAGATAAGATTTTTGTTAAAAAAAAAAAAAAAAAAAAAGAAGAAGACAGTTCTACTGCTTTTGAGAAAAAAAAAAAGTAAAAAAGTAAAAATAAAACCATTACATTCAACTGGACAGGTTAAATTAATGGATCTGGAACATACCTCGGGATCAACCTGGACTAGATCTGTAGCTCCCCCATACTAGTTTTGTCAAGAAATAATTTCAGAAGCAAATAAAAATCTGGAAATACTTGCAAGATAATTGAGCAAAAAGTCTGCTTTTAACTTTCCACTCCACCCAGCAGGTGCCACACGCCAGGAGCCTTAGTACTTATCTGCTGATTCCCTCCTTGGTGCCCAGTCGCTTGGGACACCTTATCCCAGCATTGCACTCCACCCTGCCCACTTCATCTTCATGTTCTGCCTTCTCGCCATTTGTCTTCCCGTTTGAGAGTTGGCATTTGCCTTTGGCCTTGATGCTCAGCCTCATCTTCCCAGAGACACAACCTAGGCTTGCCTTAAAGACAGTGCAGGTTTTCTTGCATCAGAAGCATATTACAGCTCTCTGCCTCAGGCTGCCTGAGGTGGCAGGGCTTCCGGGTCCACACAGTCCCTGAAACTCTGCCCTGCACATTTTAGCAGAATAGTTCTCATTTAGCAGAGCAACCCTTGAGGAATGCAGCATTATGGTCAACAACAGACCCCATATGCAACAGGAGTCCTATAAGATTGTAATAGAGACAGGACATTCCTATCACCTAGTCACATAGCTGTCATAACACTGTAACATCACAGTGCAACACATTACTCCCATGTTTTTGGTGATGCTGATATAAACAAACCCATTGTGATGCCAGTCATATAAAATTCTAGCACATATAATCATGTACCATACATAATACTTGGTAATGATAGTAATAAACAACTATGTTATTGGTTTATGTATTTACAATACCATACTTTTTATCATTACTTTAGAGTGTACTCCTTCTACTTACTAAAAATAATTAACTGTAAAACAACCTCAGGCAAGTCCTTCAGTAGGCATTCCAGAAGAAGGCATTGTATTCACAGAAGATGACAGCTCCATGCATGTCATTGCCCCTGAAGACTTTTCAATGGGACAAGCTGTGGAGATGGAAGACAGTGACACTGATGATCCAGACCCTGTGTAGGCCTAGGCTAAAATGTGTGCATTTGGGTCTTCATTTTGGGGGGTTTTTTTTTAGTGAGAAAGCAAGATTTATTGAGAGGACAGAGAAGCTCCCACAGCAGGGGACCTGAAGAGATTGCCCGTCTCTAGGGTTGAAACCTGATACTTACATAGCCCTAAGTTCAAGCCAATTAGCTAGCACTGGCTATGAGTTGTTGCTGTTCTGATTGGTCAGCATTAAGGACCAATCAGCAGGAGGTAGGGGCTTTATGGTGAGCTGACTGGTTACTTTTCAATCCCACCAGTGAGTATCTAAGCTGTAACTTGAGGGGCTCTCAGGGAGTTTCTTTACCAACCCTGAGCCTTGTTTACCAATGCTGAGCCTGAGAGACATGCTGAGAATTCCCTACATTATTACCAGAGGACCCGCCTGTCTGTCTACCTAACCTTTCTCTAGCTATCTCTTGTGTCATCCTCCCCCTGGAGTAGAAATCCTAACTGCCATTAGGGAGTAAGGATGATGACCGGTTTGGCTACTTCCTGCTGGTCATGAGCGTTGTACGGGGACAGCAGCTAGGGATCCTCCGGAGGGTGATCTAAAACGGTCCTAAGTAGAAAGAAGCTTCCATACAAGGTTCCATCTGCATCGCCATTTGGAGTTTGATGGCCTCTAGGCAAGAAGAAGCAAACATTACAAGAAGGTTAACTATATACATGGACCAGACACAAGCAATATAACAAAAGGAGATGGTAAGGGAAAGACCCATGTCCCTATATTGGAAATCCCTAGAGGATAAAAAAAGATTGTAACCAACTGGGTCCTGAAACTGCCTGTTCTTGTAAAGAGTCAATGATTTTATTATTGTTTTATAACCTCCACAGTCTCTTCTTCTTGGGAGGAAGCAATAATATGGAAACAAGTTTCATTTAAAAATGCACATTTCACCATGAGCATATCCAACATTTGAATAACTACCCTGTTGAGCCACATACATACTGGAGGGTGCTTATAAGAAGCTAGGACTAATGATACTCAAAACAGGAAGCAAGATAGAGAGAAGCATTTTGCTTGTTCCTGTGGGGGAGACTTCATAGGGAAGAAAACAATTCCATGGATGCTCAGAATTAAGGGGTCCTTGACAGAGACATCTAATGGTACAAATCAAAATAAAAACAAAGGCAGCAAGTACAGGTATAGCTACAAGGAGAAAACCCATAGGCGGTAAGTAGTGGCACTTATCTTTTACAATCTTTAGTTTGATTCTGTGTGCTCTTCCCGATCAGCTGAGGCAACTTCTTCTGACTCCAGGCTTTTATTTTAGTGTGATGGATTCACGAGTCAATTCTGGTATCCTTTACCTTCCATCGAACCCCACGTTCAGGTACCAAAACTAATGCAGATTTTTCAGGACAGCCTGGGTTTTGAGAGTGTCAACTCAATGGGTCAGTCAGCTAAGCCCCAGAGAGGGTAGTCTGGAGGGGCTGGTAAGCCTAGTCCCAGAAGTGTCAACTCTAATGGGCTGGCAAGCCAAGCCCTGAGAGTGTTGCAAATCAGTGGGCAGGCAAGCCTAGCTCCTGGAATGTTGGCTGTTAACGGGCTGGCAAGCAAAGCCCTGAGAGTCTTGCTGGTTTGGTGGACTGGCAAGCCTAGTCCCCGAGGTGTCTCAGCTTCAGAGTTTCGCCTTCTTCCAGCAGCTCTCCTGGTTCAGCCAGCTTCCTTGGCTGGCAAGCCAGCCTCTGGGGTGCATGACTTTTCAACTCCAATGATCTTCTGCAACTTTTCAGGTTGCAGCTCTTCAGGTCAATGTTCTTGTCTCATGACCATGAAGAATGAGGGACACGGATGGCCAGAAAGTGAGAAAGTCGCATTTATTGAGATGACAGAGAAGCTCCCACAGCGGGAGGGGACCTGGAGGGGTTGCCCCTTGTGTCTTAGTTTTTAACAAAAAAAAGTTTTAAATTAAACTTAAGAATTTAAAAATAGAAAAAATATAGAATAAAGACATAAAGAAAGAAAATATTTTATACAGCTACACAATATGTTTGTGTTTTAAGATGTGTTATTATAAAGAGTCAATGTTTGTAAAGTAAAAAACTTACAGCAAGCTGAAGTTAATTTACATTGAATAAAAAAATTTTTATAAAGTTATTGTAAAAGTAAGGATGGTGTCTTAGACATGTGTGTATACATCACTCATTTCCCTAATACCTGTACCATCTCCCTGGAATTAGCAGTGCTTAATAAGTATTTTGATATTTACTTTTTCTTTTCTTTTCTTTTCTTTTTCCTGAAACATAGATTTACTCTGTCATCCAGGATAGAGTTCAGTGGCACAATCATGGCTCACTGCAGCCTCCAACTCCTGGGCTCAAGTGATTCTCCTGTGTCAGCCTCCCTAGTAGGACTGCCATCACACCCAGTTATTTTTTTATTTTTCTAGAGATGGGGTCTTACTCTGCTGCCCAAGCGGTCTTGAACTCCAGGGATCAAGCAACCCTCCCACCTCTGTCTCCCAAAGTGTGAGGATTATAGGTGTGAGCCATTGCGCCTGGCTTTGAGATGTATTTTGTGCTCAGAAAGTGATTGATAAAGCAATAAACATAAGAATGAATGATGGCTATAAAAAGCCCTGCAGGCACAAAGAAGAGAGGATATTTTCCTACTAGGGATGTCAGAAAAGGTTACATAAAGAAGAGGCCATGAGAATTGAGCCTTGAGAATTTACTGAAAGTGTACTTAATAAAGGGGACAGGAAGGCACTCCAAGACAGGGAATCATGTTAGCAAAGTAATGATGGGTGAAAGATTGAAGCCCAGAAACCTTTCTGAGGAAGCTTCCCTGGACACTGTCCAATGAAACTGATGGAGAAGATCTGGACTAAGACAGCAAATGTAGAGTTGGAAAAAAGGGAGGGATCCATCCAACTCTGGGAAATGACTCCACATGAGCTCTAATTCTGCAGGGGGAAAAAAACCCAGACGGAAAGAAACTGTTGATAATGCGGAATAAAAGAAGTGGAATGGGATCATCAGGAGATCTGAATGTCAAGATAGTGGCCTTCTGGAAAAAAATGGTGCAAACTTAGAAGTCAAGGAGGTGCCGTGGTGAACAGGAAGTCCAACCAGGGAAACAATCCCGCCACGATTTACAAGAGTTGAAGGCTGGTGAGGAAAGCCGGGTTCTTAGCTGAGGTTCTTATTCAGCTGATGACAGAGGGCAACACGTACGTGCATGACTAACAAGCCCATAATAGGTCCTTCCTTACAAGCTGTAATGGGAGCCACACTGACAGATGTGTTGGGTGTTCTCAGCAATCCTCAGGGAGTGACAACTTCAGAGCTCACTTACCAAAACAGGTGAGACTCATTTTTGAAATGTCCTAGCTGCTGGTCTGTGAGTGGGCTGGGTTCCCAGAGCAACCCAAAAGCCTCTTCCACCTATTTGGAAGGGTGAGCCTAACATCCTCTTGGCTGTAAGACCTCATGAGAGTCTTCCTTACCTCTTTTCTGGGCCTCACTTTCCTGCTCTGGAAAATAGAGATAACAGTAAAAAGGGTGATGGCGCGAAATGACAAGAAAATGGATGTGAAGGTTCTCAGGAAACTAAGAAATGCTAATAAATGTCAGGGGCCAGTATTTTTTTACAAGCCACAAACTTTACCTGGCATTCATTTCTGCATATTTCTGAGAAAAATGTGGTCTGTTTCTGTATGATTTGTGCAAACCATCTGAAGTGTTAGCATTTTGTTTTCCTGATAGAGAATAACTTCTTCTCTTAAAAGGGAAGTGATGCTTTGCTAATGGCAAGCACATCGGAAAATTTGAATGTGGCCTTCTCAATGCCACTCAGACACCAAGGACAGCACATCAGTATCTGCAATGACTCTGAATGGACAGGAGGCAAATGGAACTGACCACAAGGCAAAGAGACAGGGCTTCCGTAGCACACTCCTCTCCAAAGGAAGTCACCAATGGCTTGTCACATCTCCACAAGAACTTGTAGAGCAAGGAGAAAGTGGAACCAGCTCAGCATCTTAAAATGTATCACTGCTGATTAAAAATGGATACCTATGGAGGGGGGAATTGCAAAAATGCAGGCTAGGGAGAGCTAAAGAAAGCTTGTTGGCTTATTTTTAATTACTCACCAGGTTTACATTCATGAGTTTGTTTAGAAAACATTTTCACTGTCATTACTGTATACAGGCCTCACACGAAGCCATACAGACAGATATTGTTATTGTTATTATTCCCATTTAAGAGCTGGAGAACTGGAACTCAGAAAGACATGCAATTGATGACAGCACCGTGACACCAGACTCCCAGCTCCCCACAGGCAGGGTTATGTCTTCTATCTTTCTTAGTGCTCAGCCTGTTGCTCCAAGTAGAAACCTGTGCGTGCTTCCTAGTTAAAGGAACTTTTTGTTCCTGTATATGTTCATTCCACACATAGTGAGCGCCAAATAAATGCTGCTGTGAATAATAACAAATTTATACGTGAACTTATCTCTGCTTGAAACTTGGTAAAGGAGACAGGAAGGCAGAACCATACAACCCTTTAGAGTTGCTACTGCTGCAGGAAAAAACACAAGAGGATGACAGTATTTCAAGAGACTGAATGAGTTCACTGTTGTCTAAGACAGTGGTTCTCAAATTTCTCCTTGAAATAGGATAGGGACTGGGCTTTGGTGTTTTTACCAGGTTTCCCTAGGTAATTCTGACATTGACCAAAGTTTGAGGACCTTGTTCTAAGCGGACTTTTCTCAGGAATGAAATTCCACAGACTGCAGCTCTAAATTTTTCCTGCTTTTTCCCTGGCATGATGCAGGGACTGAGGCTTCTAGTGCCATTCCAGGAGCAGGGCACCTCAGGGGCATTGCCCACATGTGAATCTCAGGACTTAGTCACGGTTGCCATTCTCCAGCTTAGGACTTGAAGAGGAGGAGGCTGACCCAGGGGAAAGCTGGCTGGGATGTTCCATTACCCCAGAAAGATGTAGTCTCAGCAACACTCTCATGGTACCTCCCAACATACACTTTGCTCTTTAAATAAGGTTTTGTTCAGTGAACACTGACTAAGCCACTACCATGTACTGGGGCAGAATCGGAGATGGATCAGACAAATTCTTACTTTCAAGGACCTCCCAGGTACTGGGAGAGACACACCTTGAATATAACAATCCTAAGTGCTGTAAGAAAGATGTGAGCCTGAGGTCAGAACACTAACTCAGCCTGGCCAGGGAAAGCTTCCTAGAGGAAGTGACATTTGAAAATTCGAGTGCACCAAACAAGGAAGGGGAAGCAAGTTCTTGGTAGAGAAAGCAGCTGGTGACAAGGCCAGAGAAAGTCTGGGCAGAGTGTAGCTAGGGGACTGGTGTAACTGTGAAGCGGACGTGGGAGACAGAGAGAAGAGAGGGCTAGATGGGAGGGTTCTGGAGCGTCATTCAGGAGAATTTCAGCTGGATCCTAAACACTGGGAAGCCTTTGTTTTCTCATTGCCTCCGTTCTCCCCTCTGCTTTTCTTTCTCTCCCCTTTAGGAAGCAGAAGGAGAGAGACAAGCAAAGAGGAAGGGAAGGAGATGCAAGGGAGAAGGGAGAGAGGAAGAGAGCCATTCCAGTTCCGTTTTTGTTGACCCCACCTTGAAATGTTATTGCCTGTGTTTTGTACAGAATTAGCAAATTAATGACTTCTGACTCTGCAGGAGGCCCTGGGCAGAAGCTTCAGCCCAGGAGGGCCAGGCTCAGTGCTGAGTGGCAGTTTAAGTGTGTCCAGCATAGCCCAGAATAGTGTTTTCCAACCTCTTGACCTCAAGGGCCATCCGTCACCCACTATGATTTTATTTAGACTTTCTGTTGATCACAAAAATACAAAAGGGAAAAAAATCTGCTGTTAATTCAGGTACACTCTAGAGTAAATTTGCATTCATACTATATGATAGAACCCACACACTTGAAAATCTGTTAGTGTGCAATAACCTATATTAAAGGCAAATAGCACACAATATCTGTAACATATGATAGAGCAAGGGCTAATACCTTCCTATATAAGGAGTTCTTACAAATTAATAAGAAAAAACTCCACAACTCCATAGGTAAAAAAATGAATGAGCAAAGAACATTAGCAATGGTGATCACAGAAAAGGAAATACAAAGGTTCTAACTTGTCTCATAATGAAATATACAAATATATATGAATATACTACATATAAGAAAATATATGTAAGAAATATTATTTTTAAAAATCTGGTAGAATAGCAAAGACTAAAATAGCTGCTAGTCATAGTGTAGAAAGGTGTTAGAAAGTGCCAGTTTCATCCACCTTTGGGAAGGTGTTAATGTGAACAAATTATTTGGAAGGCAATTTGACCTCATCTATCAAAATTTAAAATATACTCTATTGCTTGACACAGCAATTCCACTTCTAGAAATAATTCTATATATAAAATTACACATGTTCACAACGGACATTCAATGAGCTGGATTCAATAAGAGACAGATAATGCTGCTTTATTTCTTCTCACCCTGTGAACTTATTCACCAGGTTCCTCAATTCCCACAAGCAATCTCTATAATTTAAAAGCACGCACTCCAGTGTGTTTATCAGAAATTGGAACAAATTTCATTTGAAAGTTTCTCCCTTCCTCAATCCAGGTTTTTCTCAAGCTCAGATGCCAGTTGTGGAGAGGGAGGCAAGACTGTCTTCCCTTCCCCTCACCTCTTCTCCCTTACCTCCTGCACCCTCCCCCCACCCCAGAACGGGATGCAGAAAGAGAGAAAATAGGGAAGGAGGCAGAGCTTCCCACTGCCAGTGCTGCTGGGATCCTGGACTGCTACCCTCTGGGCTAGTGGTTTGTGTGGGTTCCCAGGCATTCTGCCCTTGGGAACTCCCACTGGCAGTCACCTCTGTGCAATAAGTCTTCCTCCAGGTTGCTGTTTCTGCATCTGCCTCAGCCCAGAGGCTTCCACCAGCCCCTCCTCTACATACCTAAGGGCCCTTAACAGGGTAAGGGCCCTGTTAGAAGAAGCCTCATTGAAAGTAGCTCTAGTCTATCTCTCTCCTGCTGGCCCTGCTTTGGTCTCCAAACAGGGTCTTTTGCTCTTTTCTGCTGATGAGAATCTCACTTGTTCCCAGGAGATATCTCTCTCTCTGTCTCTCTCTCTCTCTCTCTCTCTCTCTCTCTCTCTCTCTCTCTCAAAAATAACCTAAATGTCTGGTAAGTAAAGTATGAAGCAACCATATGATAATCTGCATAAGTCATTATAGAATAAGCTCTACTATAAAGATTTGACCAAAAAAAAAAAAACCAGAGTGCAAGACAACAGGGGCTCTCATTTGTCTGTGAATGGTTTTCATTTTTTATTTTTTGAGTTGGAGTCTCACTTTGTTGCTCAGGCTGGAATGCAGTGGTACGCTCATGGCCAACGCAGCCTTGACCTGCTGGGCTTGGGCAATCCTGCCATCTCAGCCTTCCAAGCTGGAACTACAGGTGCAAGCCACCATGCCTGGCTAGTTTTGTGAATGGTTTTCAAAGGGAACTACAGGTGTGAGCCACCGCGCCTGGTTAATTTTGTGAATGATTTTCAAAGGGACATTTTGTTATATGTTGTGTCTACACAAAAGTTCAAGGATGTGATTACAGATTGAGACAGTAATGAGATCTATTGACTGTACAACTTTTAATTCTTTTAGAATGTGTACTATGATGCATTCGTTTTATAATTTTAAAATCCATTATTAGGAGAAAAAACAAGTATAGTACATTGTGTTACTTTTTAAAAAATCATCAAGTTAACCCACAAAAGCAATAAACCCTCCTGCAAACAATATAGCATTATATAAAGAACAAAAGGAAATAACTATAAGGAAATAAATGGAAAATATATTTCCCACAGCATTTTAAAAATTCCATCTCCTATCCTCCTGAGGTCCTGCAAGGTAACCATTTTTAACAGTTAAGTATAGATTTTCTTGCAGGTCTTTCTCTAGGACTTTAAAACATGTATAATTTTTTAAACTAAAAATGGAATCACATTATACAGAATGTTCTTAAGTCCTTTTATTTCACTTTAAAACATCCCTTGGACAAGCTTCCAAGTCAGTGTGTCTAGACCCACTCTCCTTTTCTTAACCTTAGAAATAGTATGACTTTTTTTTTTTTTTTGAGTTGGAGTCTCACTCGGTAGCCCAGACTGGAGTACAGTGGCCGCTCCCGGTCACCGCAGCCTCGACCTGCCAGGCTCCAGCGATCCTTCCACCTCAGCCTAGCAAGTATCCGGAATTACAGGCATACGCTACCACACCCGGCTGATTTTTTGATTTATTGTAGAGATGAGATCTCGCCTGCCCAGGCGGGTCTCGAACTGACGGGCTCAGGCAATTCACTCACCTCAGCCTCCCAAAGGCGCGGAATTACAGACTGAGCCACCGAGCCCGGCTAGTATGACTTCTTATGTCCCCAACATGAATGTAGTTACTGGGCCATAACTTGGCACTACTACTATTTTAAGCCAAGCTTACACACACACACACACACACACACACACACACGTTTACAAACTATAAGGACATTCCCATCCCTTAGGTGAGATCGCTGGTATGCTTAAAATGTGACAGACCCTGCAGAAGTTCACATAACTTCTCCCCCACCAGCCAGGTTCACTGCAGCCCCCACTCTTTGACCACACTGAAACAATAGGAGCACCGTGCTGACACAATTTATGAACCACACTGTACAACTTGTGACCTTCAGACTAAGACCCTTTGACCTACATAAGAGCTTCTCTATGGGGCATGACTCTCCCTGCAGCTATGTAGTGGAATAAGATGGAGGAGAGAAGGAATGTAATATTTATACCATACAACCATAGATTAAATTTGGAATAAAGTCAGGCTCGGTGGTTCAGCCTATAATCATATCACTTTGGGAGGCCAAAGCAAGTGGATTGCCTGAGGTCACAGGTTTGAGACCCGCCTGGGCAACTTGGTGAGACCTCGTCTCTACAATAAATCAAAAACTAGCTGGGCATGCTAGTGTGCGCCTGTAGTTCCGGCTACTTGGAAAGTTGAGGCGGAAGGATCACCAGAGCCCAGCAGGTCGATGCTGGGGTGGCCATGAGTGTGCCACTGCACTCCAGTCTGGGTGACAGAGTGAGACTCCAACTCAAAATAAAAAAAATTGTAATGAAAAGCAAAATCTTCATCATCCTCATCAGTAAGATGAAACATAAACCACCCTTGAAATGTCTTGCTTGACCTCAAGCTGTGCCCCAGACCCCTGGTAGAATCCCTGCCCACTCTATTCTGTCTGTAGATAACCATACTGAAATTCTCCAGCCTTGTGGAAAGCAGAGTTAATAACTGTGCCAACGAAGGTCTGGACCCCACGTGAGAAAGGGACAAGAGTCACTTGATCTAGAGAATAAAACAGTCTATGGGTGATGAGAGTTGTTGTCAAAAATCTCAAAGGGGCTGGGTGTGGTGGCTCACGCCTGTAATCCCAGTACTTGGAGGGGTTAAGGTGGAAGGATTGCTTCAGCCCAGGAGTTCAAGACCAGCCTGGGAAACATAGTGAGACCTCGTCTCTACAGAATATCAAAAAATTAGCTGGATGTGGTAGCATGTACCTATAGTTCTAGCTACCAGGGAAGCTGAAGCAGGAGGATCACCTGAGCCCAGGAGGTCAAGGTTGCGGTGAGCCGTAATCATGCCACTGTACTCCAGCCTGGGTCACTGACTCTGTGAGACTCTGACTCAAAAAACAAAATCTTGAAGGGCCGTCCTATGGGAGGAAAAGCAGCCTAAACTACAGAATAGGAGCATACGTTTGGAGCAACAGACAGGCAGATTTTCAAGCTAATCAAGAGAGAACTTTCTGATCATCAAAACTGGTCAAAGTTTCCAGAGAAAGTATGCACATCAGTCAAAACAAGAGTCAGCAATGTCTGCAGAAGAGCCACAGGCAATGTGCATGGCTCTGTAGAAGAACCAAGGGGAGACAGATGGCAATGGGCATGGCAGTCTAAACACTGTTGCCTGCAGAACTCCAAAAGGCACCAAGGAACCACAACATTCTACACTTATTTTATAATTTTTGTAAAATCCATCTACTCCCAAATTTAGTTTAATGCTTCTCCATGTCAGAAACCTGATTTGATTAGAACAGGAAGAAGAGTCTCTCAGAGAAGATTCCCATCAACCAAGCTCAAAAAGGTGGAAGTGTCAGTGCATAAATTTACAGCAAGAGACAACCAGATCAGTAACTCAAGTCATCCTCATCAAATGTCTTCTCTCTCACTGCAGATGGACTCAGTGGGAGGGTTGTATTCTTGGAACTATAATTCTTAAAGTCTGTTGGTCAAGACTCTGACTTGACCTCACACTCTCACTTTCATGGATGTTTTACTTCTTCTTCTAGTACATAAATACCTCAGCCCTGTCATTGACAACCCCTGCTTTTCAGTGATACTTTTTTTTTTGAGTCAGGATCTCACTCTGTTGCCCAGGCTAGAGTGCAGTCACACAATCATGGCTCACCACAGCCTCAATGTCCTGGGCTTAGGCGATCCCTCCGCTTCAGCCTTTTGTGAAGTAGCTGGGACTAAAGGCGTGCCACCACACCTGGCTAATTTTTTTTTTTTTTGTAGAGACAAGGTCTTGCTACATTGCCCAGGCTGATCTCTAACTCTTGGGCTCAAGTGATTCTTCCACTTCGGCCTCTCAAAGTGTTAGGATTACAGGCATGAGCCCTTGTGTTTGACCTCAAACAGACTCTTCTTAAGGTGTTTTGGTGAATCTTCACTCTGGATTTCATGTCTCAAATCTCATAGGACAGATCTTGCTCTGGTAAGAAACCGTGACTCGCATAAGGGAGTGGACAGGAATTCCCATGCACTGACTTACTCCATTCTGTAGTGAAAAGCATTATAGGGTCATAGCTGAGAACACAGACTCCCCAGACTGAATCCCGGTTCACCACTTACCCACTGCAAAGTTACATAATCTCCTTCTGCTTCAGTTTCCTCTTCTGCAAAGTGGAGATAATAATAATACTTGCCCATAGGGTCTGTGATGAGGATGAAATGAGTTAATAAACAAAGCCCTTACAACGGTGGTTGGCAAGAAATCTGCATCAGAGAAGGGCTTGCTGCTATTGCTACTGAGATAATTCCCACCATGAGATAACTCATATTCTTGTCTCCACTTTACCAGTGAGAAAGCAGAAGCTTGGCAAGGTCAGATAGAGAGCTGGAACCGAAAATCACTTCTCTCTGACCATGTAGCGGGGCACACTCCATCACCCCCCTACACCAGAACCTTCACAGAGGCATAGCAGAACCACTTCTCTTCACTGGGCTGGGGTGGGGTGCGGGGAAGTCTATTTTCATCACTGCAGCTCATCCTTGAGCAAGAAAAAGAATTGTGTCCCCTGTCTATGGCAAGACCAGAGCTAGCTAGTGAGAAGCATCAATTGTGCAACAGGACCAGCTGCTGTGGCAGATGTGTCCACAGCCAAACATGACAGAAGTTTCATTTCCAGAGTCAAGAAAGAATACCTATCCCCAAACATCCTCTGTGACCTTTCAGGAGTGAATGGACAGGAGCCCAAAAAGGGCTAGGCACTCCTACATGCGGCCTTCTCCTTCTCTGCAAAGGCTTCCGGCTCCCCACATGGTCATTGGCGCTATCACAAGCGTTCTTGGTCCGCTGGGGTTTATGGAGCACTTGAACATTGCCCTCAGGGTGGTCACCTATGAAAGAGAAAATAGTATGAGAAAGGAAGAACCGGTGATCGTGAGAGTCAAGCCTATGGGAGGGACTCTCCTTCAAAGTTGCCGGGAAGTTGAACAGTCCTGGATTTCAAGCTGTTGGTCATAGATGTTGAATTTAGGCAAGCCCTTTGAACTCTCTGATGTCAGTGTTTTGTTTTTCAAAAGAGAAAACGACAGAGAGTGCCAAAATATTTTATAGACATTTTAAGAAAGGAAAAAACTATATGAAAATTATAGATAAATACAAGTCACACTTGACTTCTGCAATTATAAGAGGTGCTAAAAGTGTTTACCACCAGCATCCAGACACTTCTGATTACAGTGAACTAAAAGTAATGCATAGATAACATCTCTTAAAATGTGTATACCTTTTTTTGGCACTCCCGGTATTTCTACCTTGCAGGTTCATTGTGACAAAAGGCAATATATGTAAAATACTGGAACCATCATGACACAGATTACGAGAAGCAACATTAGTCTAGAACAACCAAAGTCTAAGATGGATGGAAATATTTTCTGGAGACCAAGAAAGCAAAGCACTTACGTTTTTCTCCATGTAAATAAACTGCAAAAGAAAGAGAAATATAACACGCCATCTTTAGTACTTACCATGGACCAGAGATTATATTACACACTTTTCCTACACTGAATCTTTCTACATCCATGTGGTAGGTTTTATTACCCTCATTTTACAGATAATGAAACCCATCATAGGGGAAGTTTTCCAAGACCACACAGTTGGACTGTGGCATGGTGAGGCCAAGAACCAAGGGCTTGTTCTGATACACCATTCATTTGTGCAAAAGTGAAAATGCTAAGAATTGTGTGGAGAACACTACATGACATTTATGGAGTGGTCCAAAGCAACGCTTCTCAAAGCACCCTTGGGGAGGACCAGTTTTGTTTTGTTTTGCTTTAATTTGCTAATCCATCACAGATTGTGGCATTTGTAAAATACAATAAATTACTAGAAATGTAAAATTTTAAAGGACATATAAAATACAAACAGACCCAATTTTTTTATATTAGATTCAATACACATAACATTACTCTGTCAAATTGTTATATAATTTCCCAAGCACTCATTTGCTCTCAGTTTTTGTGCCCATCTCATTGTGCTTGTGGAACACATTTTGAGTAGCACTGCCTCAAAGTCAAAATTGTCCACATATCCTAGGGAAAGACCTCAAAAAGTCATCTTGATCTCCGAGTCCCCGAGCCAACCATTGTTTGCTGCCTGTACAGACACCCAATAAAATTTCTTCATTCAAAAGTCAAAAAAAAAGTCATCTAGCTTAGCCTCCTGCCTTCAGGCAAGAAAAACGTGAAACCCCAAGGCTGCTGGGCTATTTTCTTCTTCAGAACATAACTCCAGAGCAGGTTGAGGTGGCTCACACATGCAATCTCACAGAGGCGAGAGGATTGCCTGAGCCTAGGGGTTTGAGACCAGCCTGGGCAACTTGGTGAGACCTCATCTCTACAATAAATCAAAAAATTAGCTGGGCATGGTGGCACATACCTGTAGTTCCAGTTACTTGGAAGACTGAGACAGAAGGATCACCTGAGCTCAGTAGGTCGAGGCTGTGGTGGTTGTGAGTGTGCCACTGCACTCCAGCCAGGGCAACAGAGTGAGAGTCCTCTGATTCAAAAACAAACAAACAAATAAACAAACAAAAAATCTCTCAACAGCCACACATCAGCGGTATGTTCAGAAGCTTTGGATCCCCAAGTTTATTTGAAGGTTTTGGACTCAGACCCCATCTTCTCTTTTCCCCACAGGCCCATAGCTTCTCAGCCCTGATGGTTTTCCTGTCGTAGCCTCTTCTGCACACACCAGGCCCATGGCAAAGTCCCCCTGAGCCAAGCAGAGGCAGAAAAAAGGTAGTGATTCTTTGAGCAGGTAGAAGAGGCAGGACAGGTGGGTCAGAAAGTCGGCAGTCACCACCTATTGAGTGTCAACCCTGGCCAGGTGTCTGCTTTGCATATATTATTTCACATGATCTTTATAATCGCCTTATGAGGCTGGTATTATTTTTCCAGTCTTATTGGTGAGGAGACTGAATATCAGAAACACAGCAGAACAGAGACTGAAAATCAGATCTGTCTGAGATGTCTCGCCCCAAGACATTAACTCTCACTTATACTGCCTCGTTGAAGGAAACCAGAAGCTCAAGAAGCACTTCCACTGCCAACCATGAACGCTACAACCTCGGGCGTGGTGAACAAGCCCAGTGGGCAAGGTGCCTATTTGCACTCGAGTGTCCGGATGTCAGCCAATCTGCCAACAGCACTTTACTGCCATCCCTGCCACCGTCCTTCTCCAGACTTTCAGCTATAGACAGTATTGCATAACTAAAGCAAAGGCCCAGAAATACAGTTTCCAATGCAGGTGTTTACAAGTCTGCCCCTCTGCCTGCTCACCCCAACTGCCCCCTCAGGGCTCACCCTGGGCTCTGAGTCTCACACAGACGCTGTCCCTGACCACATTCTCTCAGCCAGGACAGGACAGCCTTCACTGTGACAACGACATCTACCATTTGCTGTGGGCCTACTCTATCAGAGTCTTATTTCACTCCATTTTTGCAATAGTCCTTTCAGGAGAGTATCATGACCCATATTCTCCACAGGAGGTAACCGAGACTCAGAAGTTGAGTCTCTTAAACAGTCAAAGAGCTAGTAAGAGACAGAGATGGCTCAGCCTGTAATCCTGTGCCTTTGGGAGGCTGAGGTGAGTGGATTGCCTGAGCCCGCGGGTTCGAGACCCACCTGGGCAGCGAGACCTCATCTCTACAATAAATCAAAAATTCAGCCAGGCGTGGTAGCACACGCCTGTAATTCTGGCTACTCGGAAGGCTGAGACGGAAGGATCGCCGGAGCCCAGCCGGCGAGGCTGCAGTGGCCGGGAGCGGTCACTGCACTCCAGTCTGGGCAACCGAGTGAGACTCCAACTCAAAAAAAAAAAAAGAGACAGAGATGGGATTGGAACGGAGATTTCTTCATTCCAGGGCACTGCCTCCCATCATGACGTAGTATCTGCAAAGCCCTCAGCACATGGAAAGTGCTCCATAAATAAATCCCCGAGGTCGGATGTGATGGCTCAAGCCTGTAATCCCAGCACTTTGGGAGACAGGCGGGAGGACTGCCTGAGGCCAGGAGCTCAGAATCAGCCTGGGCAACATAGCGAGACCTCATCTCTATTTCTAGTAAATAAATAAATAAGTCTCTGAGACTAACCAAAATCAGAAGAAGTAGGCAAAATAGGAAATGGGTTAAAAATATGATGGTATCTCCATATAATGTGATACTGCTCAACCACGCAAAATGATGTTGCAGAAGAAGGTACTGACAAGAATGCTGTTCTTGGCATCGACTGAGTATGGGTACAAAAGAGTAGGTACGGAGTAATCCTATTTGAGTACAGTTGGCCCTTCATATCTGTGGGTTCTACATCTGTAGAGTCAACCAACCATGGGTTGAAAATACTCTAAAAAACCAAAAATAAGTGGTAGTATCTGTACTGAACACTGTTTTCTTGCCATTGTTTCCTAAATAATATGATATGACAGCAATTTGCATCGCATTTACATTGTATTAGGCTTTATAAGTAATCTAGAGATGATTCAAAATACACAGGAGGATGTGTGTAGGTTGTATGCACATTCTGTACCATTTTACATACGAAACTTGAGCATCTGTGAAATTTGGTAAGTGTGGATGAACCAATTCCCTCATGAATACCAAAGGCAACAGTATATCTGTTATCTAGCAATGATAGATGATAGATAGGAATGTATTCTCTCTCTCTCACTCGCTCAAGAAAAATATGAGATGGGCACAGTGGCTTACGCCTATAGTCCTAGAACTTTAGGAGGAGTCTGAGGTGAGAGGATTGCCTGAGCCCACGCGTTCAAGACCAGCCTGGGTAACTTGGTGAGACCTCGTCTCTACAATAAATCAAAAAAAATTATCCAGTCATGGTGGTGCATGCCTATAGTTCCAGCTACTTGGAAAGCTGAGGCGGAAGGATCGCCTGAGCCCAGCAGTTTGAGGCAGCAGTGACAGTGAACGTGCCACTGCACTCCAGCCTGGGCACAGAGTGAGACTCTGACTCAAAAAAAAAAAAAAAAATACACTAGCATATCAACAACAGATTTCCCTTTTTGATGAGATTGAGATGGAGTTTTGTGTTGTTCTATGTATATGTTTTAATATCTAGAATTTTTATAGTAACTCTGGCCTATCAGTCCCTGAAAGATCACACCACATAAAAAGCCACAAAAAGAGAGGGTATATGACAATTAGTATAACAAATCGTTTCAGTTTGCCTTTTTTAAATGCCCTGATAAGGACTTAAGTATATCTCAGTCTCTCTTTGCCAGCAGTCTGGAACATTTTTATTCTAAAAGAGTCCAATGATTGAAATGTGGAAGGAATTAGGGCTTCCCGAAGCCAGGATTTTTGGAGATCCAAATTAGATTTGCTCAACGTCACTCACTGTTTGTTTCCGCTGGATGCTTCCAAAGGCTGTTTATTTATGGTGAATCTGTTTTCCTGATCAGCTGACAACGTGGGGGAAAGCAGAGAAAACAAGCCTGAGAGATCAGTGTAGTTTTACTGTCCTTTATGTCACTACCATGCAAGTATGTGGCGTCCAGAAACACACAGTTGTCTCAAATCCCAAGCCGAAGCGAAAGAGGCAAATTCACTAAGTATAGGGGATTCCCCTGAAGCTTCATGGGGGACCCCATTGACCTCCTCAGCCTGTCTGGCCTTTCAGCCAGGCTCTCAGCTACCGGCAGACACAGGCGTGTGGAAGGTCCCTTGCTAAGCTTTCTAAGTGTTTTCCAGAGGAACCGTGTTTTCAGAACTCCACACTGGCCATTGGGGAAGCAGAACTCTAAAGAGAACACAGCCATTGGCATCAGAAACACCTGCATTCACATGCCTCTCTCACTTGCTAGCTGCGTGAATATGGGCTGGCTTCTTCTCCTCCCAACTTTCATGTCTTCCCTGTAAATGGGGATAACACTGGGCTGTGGAGACCCCTAACTGAGATAACCTACATGAGATGCTTTCACTTCCCCTTGGCCGCAGCCTATCAGTAGATTGTTAATATGTGGCAGCTGTTGTCACTGATGAGCCAGTTTTTCAGCCTGACTGTCTAAGGTTGGAAATGCCATTGAAATTCTTTTTAAGACGTTTTGACAAGCTGGAGGTGGTAGTCACAAGTAGACATATTGTGGCTTATCCCAGAGTTAAGGGACAACTCGTAAAACTCAAGCCAGTTTTGAAGTACATATGTCTTCCACCTCCTTGTTAACCAAGTGCAATACAGATACTATAAAAACTACATGACTAGATAACAGATACAGTCAACTTTGTACCCAGCTTCACTCAGCAACATCAAGAACATCCTCCCCTGCCAAGATCTACTCTTCTACATCATTCTGAATGGTTGAGATACAATTCAGTCACTCGCAAGATGTTAAATTAAAAAAAAAAAGTCAAAATAAGCTGGGTGTGGTGACTCACGCCTGTAATCCCAGCACTTTGGGAGGCCAAGGCGGAAGGATTGCTTGAGCCCAGGAGTTTGACACCAGCCTGAGTAACATAGAGTGACCTCACCTCTACCAAAAAATAAAAAACTTAGCCGGGAGTAGTAGTGGACCATCTGTAGTCCTAGCTACTCAGGAAGCTGAGATAAGAGGATAGCCTGAGCCCAGGAGGTTGAGGTTGCAGTGAGTGAGCCTATGACTCAAAAAAAAAGAAAGACAAAATAAAACAACTTGTCATACACATTGTCACATCCTCTCTCCACGCAGCCCCTCTGATCGTGCTCAGGTATGAGCTTCCAAGACTAGATAGGGCAGAGGTGGCACAGACACCCAGAGACAGCGCCTGCCCAGCTTTGCGCCTACCCCTGCACACCAGCCCTTCCTCATGCCAACTCAAGAACAGCACAGACGGCTTTGACCAAAGTTATCGCAGTCACCTTGGAGCCCGCTGTGAAGAGGAAGCCGCGGGGCAGAGTGAAATCATATTTTAAAATACAAAGAGTTCATAAGGAGCAGCCAGGCGAGGTCGGGGGCTGGGAGACGGGCTGGTCAGGAAATGCCAGTTTAAAGTTAGCTCTGACCTATTAATCAGCAGCGAGGACAATGATGCAGAAGGGGCGGGAAGGCCGGACATGTGCTCGCGCCAGATTTATGGGCCCAGAACAAAGGGTGGCCTGCTCGTTTAGAGAGTCTCTTTCCCTTTTCCTCTGGCAAAACGAGGACATTGTTTGAAAAGCCCAAAAGAACAAATATTCTAAAGACTGAGGTCATTTCCAGAGATGCAACAGGTCCTGACGGGGATCCGTACATACTCAGGGACGAGGACAGATATGGTAGCGGGGCTCAGAGCCATATAGTGGGCGCAGAGCATGAAATGGAGACCGCAGACCCTTCACCTGTGCTCTCAAGGGAACTGGGACCCCCTTGCCTGAGGCCACTCTGAAAGCATCAGAGGAGCTACCCTGAATGCCTTGGGATAAATCCAGAAGGCTCTGGAGAGGCCTTCCATTCAGACCGATCACATGATTGCTGTTTCTTATAGGTTCTGCAACCTTTTCTGGGAAGGTCTTCCTGAAGGGGGGCTGCCTATGATGCTGACGGTCTTGGCTTCCTCCCCAACCAGGAGAGAGTCTTGTTCAACAGCTGATCTCATTTCATCAGACTAGAAGGAAGATGAAAGTGAACTGACTGGGAAGGAAAGAAAGGAGAAAGTGCTCAGTCAGGCGGTTGGGTTACAAAAGAAGCCAACTCCGTGGAGAGGAGATTTTGACTCTGGTTCTCAAAGTCTTTTGGAGTTTGGGGATTGACTGGCTGTGCCTCCATAGCCTCTCCTCCTCATGGCTGCCATCTTCCATCAGATGCTGGTTGCCTCACACCTGGACCCTCCAGAAGGGTCACCTCGACTCCTGTCTTGCTTTTCCCCAATCCAATATCCACACAGCCACCAGGAAGAACTTTCTTTTTTTCTTTTCTCCTTTTTCTTTTTCTTTTTTTTTTTTTCTTTTTGCGTTGGAGTCTCACTCGGTTGCCCAGACTGGAGTGCAGTGGCCGCTCTCGGCCACCGCAGCCTCGACCTGATGGGCTCCGGCGATCCTTCTGCCTCAGCCTTCCGAGTAGCTGGAACTACAGGCGTGCGCTACCACGCCCGGCTAATTTTTTGATTTATTGTAGAGATGAGGTCTCGCCTGCCCAGGCGGGTCTCGAACCCGCGGGCTCAGGCAATTCACTCACCTCAGCCTCCCAAAGGCAGGGGATTACAGACTGAGCCACCGAGCCCGGCTTTTTTTTAGTCAGTGTTGCTCTCTGTTGCCCAGGCTGAAATGCAGTGTCAGGATCACAGTTATAGCCTCCACCTCCTGGGCTCAGATGATTCTTCTGCCTCAGCCTTCTAAGCAGCTGGGGCTACAGGTGTGTGCCACCATGCCCAGCTGATTTTTTTATTTATGGTAGAGACAAGGTTTCACCATGTTGTCTAGGCTGGTCTCGAACTCCCGGGTTCAAGTGATTCCCCGTCTTGGCCTCCAAAAGTGCTGGAATTACAGAAATGAGCGACTGCGCCCAGCCAAACCATCTAAAGTATATATCTGACCATCTCCCTCCTGACTAGAAAACATTCCATTGCTCTCCATTGTCTTCAGAAAAGATGCAGAAACTTGGGCCTGGCAGCAGGACCTTCATATTATGAGCCGTGGCCAGGCGCAGTGGCTCACACCTATAATCCCAGCACTTTGGGAGGCCGAGGTGAGGAATTGCCTGAGCTCACGGGTTCAAGACCAGTCTGTGCAACTTAGAGAGATCTCATCTCTACAATAAAAAATAAAAAATAAATTAGCCAGGCATGGTGGCGTGTGCCTGTAGTTCCAGCTACTTGGAAAGCTGAGGCAGAAGGATCACCTGAGCCCAGCAGGTCGAGGCTGCGGTAGCTGTGAGCATGCCATTGCACTCCAGCCAGGGAGACAGAGTAAGACTCCAACTAAAAAAAAAAAAAAAAAATTTTAAATAAAAGAAAAAGAAGGGAGAACATATTATGACCCCACCTGTTTTGCCAGCACATGCTTTTTCTCTCTCCAGCCCCACCACACCCTTTAGCCCCATAGAATTATTTTCTGTTCCCTAAACATGACGTGTCCCTCTTGGAAAAATTCTAGCCATCCTTTAAGACTTTACACTCCAACGTTACCTCTTCCAAGAAGATGATTTGCTTTATGTTGCCAACCAACCCACAACACTGACTGCGTCAGCCACTTCTTTGCCTGGGGTCCCATGCAGGTGTTTACACTGTTAAAAATAATAATAATAGCATAGCACTTTTAGGGGCTAACCTATATGACTGGGGAGGAGGGTCACTTGAAGGAATGTACTCCATTGAATGGCTCCTGAATGAAAAAAGGATGACCTACTAAGAGGTAGTTACCCCTTGGATGGAGGCCCATGTGAATACATACACACACAGAGACACATACACACTCGCACACACACACACACAATTTGAGTGACCCAAAAATCAGTGCTTAAACACTGTTCTAACAGCCCAATTTCATGTGATACTGCAAAAGAAATACTCTCTGGCTGGCAGAAAACTTTCTTTCTCCAGGCAGCCCTTCTGGAATTGAGCCTGGTCATGGGTCCCTGGGACAATCTCATGTGTGTGTGTGTCTTAGAGCTCCCCTGGGACATCTGGTTGACCTCTGCACTAAGAAGTGGATCAAAGAGCATGTCAAAGGAGTGAAAACAGGGGCCAGGGCTCATACAATCCAAGATGGGCCCAGAGTATCCTATCTGGTTGGCATCACTGGCCATGGCCAGTCAGGACTGATCTCTGGAAGGGATTAGATGATATAGAGGACAGCATTCTAAAGTGCCGGATCTCTGAAGCCCAGGACCTAGGACACATGCTCCACTGACCCAGGTGATACTGCTCCCAAGTAACCATGAGATTATACATTTTGCCATTTAACAAACATTTGCTGAGCTCCTATTGTGAACCAGGCACTTTGTTAGAAGCTGAAGTAACGTGCCCATTGTTATGTATTACTATGAGTTAGCAAGTTATCTCTGCCAAGCAGCAAACTTAATAATAACACACCAAGACCCGCTGAGTATGGGAGCACAGCTATCATCTGGCTGATCAGGAAACTGAGACAGAGAGGGGCTGTCATATATTCCATGAAGGTCCAACCACGTGCTGTCTCCTGGGTGTGGTGAGAAATGCAGCAGAGAGGTTCCTAAAAGCAAGCAAAGTCTAATCCATTTATCTCACTTCCAAAAATAAACCAAAAACGTGAGGAGAGAAAGCGAAGGATGACTTAAAGCCTATTCTGAGGTTCAACAGATGATGGAAATAATGACTAAAATGCACGCGAATGGCTTCAAACTGGGCTTTCAGAAATGGCAGCGGCAAAGGTGGTATCAGGCCTCCAGAGTGGAGTTATGGAAAGCACAGAGACCTAGGGTGGGTGAGGACACTGCCCCTTCTCTCCCTGCATCTCTACTTTTCCATCTGTAGATCAAACCCTCATGTGTTGACCGGAACTCTCATGTGTTGAGGACCCTTGTATATTGATGAGGACCCTCATGTGTTGATCAGGACATTCGTGTGTTGATCAGGACTCTCACTGAACAACCAGTCTGCACTTAAAAAACCACCCCTGGACTTCTCACCACCAGTAAAGAGGCAGAAGGGTTATTTTGCAGCTCTCTTATCTCACCAAAAAAAGGGGGGGAACATTTCTACAATGTGGGTTTGTACAAAAGGGGAGATAATCAAGAAAAGAAACAGATCTCTCCTCAGACTGACTCTGAAACCCTCCCCACCAGCCCTCTCGGTCTTGTGCCTGTGCTCACTATAAGCTTGTACACACACACACACACACACACACACACACACACAGAGAGAGAGAGAGAGAGAGAGAGAGAGAGAGAGAGAGAGAGAGAGAGCCTGATCTCTGACTGTCCCAGCCTTTAAGTCATGATTCTCAACCAACGGCAATTTTGTCCCCCATGGAACATGTGGCAATGTCTGGAGACATTTCAGTTTGTCATGCCTAAGGCGAAGGGAGGTAGCTTGTTCGTGGCATTGTGGGTAGAGGCCAGGGATGTGTCTAAACATCCTACAATGTGCAGGACAGCCCCCACAACTGAAAATTAATCAAAAAGGTCAGTCATGCTAAGGTGGGAAACTCCACTCCAAGCTTTTGTTTATGCTGTTCCCTCTATGAGAAGTGTTCTTTCTCTTCTCTTCTTCCTTATATCCTACCTCTCCAGAGAGAGGAAAGGCACCCTCACATGCTGCTGGAGGTTTTAAGCCAATCTAACCTTTTTGATAATTTGGCCAGAGCTAAAAGAATTATAAGTACTCACACCCTTGAACACTGCTATTTCGCTGCTCACACAAAGTTATATGTACAAGGATGTTTATTGCAGCACTGTTTGTGATAAGAAAAGACTCAACGCAATCGAACTGATACCTCTAGAAGTCAGTAGCTTTAAATTACAAGGGTTTTGTATAAAGCAATTATCTGCAGCCCTTACGAGGAATGAGGTCAGTCAGGCACCGTGGCTCGGGTCTATAATCCCAGTACTTTGGGAGGCTGAGACGGGAGGATCTCTTGAGACCAAGAATTCAAGACCAGCCTGAACAACACAGTAAGACTTTGTCTCTGCAAAAAATTAAAATTAAAAAATGAACCAGGCATGGTGGTGTGTGTCTGTAGTCCAGCTACTCGAGAGACTGAAGAAGGAGGATTGCCTGAGCCCAGGAGGTCAAGACTGCCATGAGCCATGACTATACCACTGCATTCCAGACAGGGTGACAGAATGAGAACCTGACTCAAAAAAACATTTTTTTAAATTGGTGAATCTAGGTGAAGGGTGTACGTGAATTCATTGAGTTATTCTTGTAGCTTTTCTATTGCTTTGAAATTTTTTTCAAAGGAAAAACTTTATTAAAACCATCTAGGAGTGTCAGGCATGGTGGCTCATACCTGCAATCCCAGCACTTTGGGAAGCAGAAGTGGTGAGAGGATTGCCTGAGCCCAGGGGTTCAAAGCCAGCCTGGGTAACTTGATGAGACCTTGTCTCTACAATAAATCAAGAAAACTTAGCCAGGCATGGTGGTGCATGCCTGTAGTTCCAGCTACTTGAAAGGAAGGATGAGGCAGAAGGATCACCTAAGACAGGCAGGTCAAGGCTTCAGAAGTCATGGGCGTGCCACTGCCGAGCCAGACTCTGAATCAAAAAAAAAAAAAAAATCTAGGAAAGTAGGTGAACATCTTCCACACCATGGAGTAGGCAGAGATTTCTTAAACAGTATCCAAAAAGTACTAACTGTATAAGAAAAGAATTGACATACTGCCTTTTATTAAAATTGAGAACTTCAGCCAGGCACGGTAGCTCAAGCCTGTAATCCCAGCACTTTGGGAGACTGAGACAAGAGAATTGCCTGAGCCCAGGGGTTCAAGACCAGGCTGAGCAACTTGGCAAGACCTCATCTCTACAATAAATAAAAAAATAGCTGGGCATGGTAGTGCGCCCCTGTAGTTCCAGCAACTTGGAAGGCTGAGGTGGAAGGGTTGCCTGAGCCCAGCAGGTCGAGGCTGTGGTGGCCTTGAGTGTGGGCGACGGAGTGAGACTCTGACTCAAAAAAAAAAAAACAACCAAAACTGAGAACTTTTTCCATCAAAAGAGACCATGAATAGTAATAGGTGAGTCACAGACTGAGAAAAAGATTTGTAGTAGATATTTCCAACAAATTTCTTGTGTCCATAATACCTAAAAACTCCCAAATTGAAAGAAAAAAGACAGTAAGTACATTTTTTTACACCCAGCAAAAGGCTTGAAGCAGGAACTTCACAAAAAGTATATTCAAATGGGTAATAATCATAAAATGATGCTCAAAATCATTAGTTATCAGGAAACTGCAAAATAAAACCACAAGGAAATATCACTCTTCCCCCACCAGAATTGCTAAAATTAAAAACTATACCAAATCAGGATATCAAGTAACTAGATTTCTAATATACAGCTAGTGGAAACATAAAATAGTACAACCATTTGTCTTGACAGCATCTGCAAAAGATGAATATTCCAAAATTACCTCTATAAACCTTCTGGTGTACACAGACTTTCCTTCCCATAATCCCTCTGACCTCAGCCATGTGTTTACTACTGTTTAAATTCTGCTGCACTTTCCCAAACTTTCTTTGATTCTATTTCACTAGGATTTGCTGAGCACCTATTCTAAACTAGGCACATGGGAATAAGGAGACGACTTATTATTATCATTATTACTATTATTATTATTATTATTATTTTGAGGAGTAGCCTCACTGTTACCCAGCCTGGAGTGTATTGGTTCAGTCACTGCTCACCGCAGCCTCCACCTCCTGGGCTCAGGTGATCCTTCCACCTCAGCCTCCCAAGTAGCTGGGACTACAAGTGTGTGCTACCACATCCAATAATTTTTTGACTTTTTGTAGAGACTCACTATGTCGCCTAGGCTGGTCTTGAACTTCTGGACTTAAACAATCCTCTTGCCTCAGCCTCCCAAAGTCCTGGGATTACCAGCATGAGCCACCGCACCCAGCCTGAGATGATCTATTTTATAGATCCTATTTTATACGCTCTGAGGGAACTCACAGACTAGGTAGAGATGGAGATACACATAGTAAGAGACAGACCGCTTTAGGCTAATCTTCTCTTCCCAAGTAACTGTTAAATTTAGAACTCTGCTTCATCTCACAATGCCTAAATCTACAGTGACTCAAAATAAGAATGGAGAAAGTAAAAATCTGTTGAACTGACCCAGTTAATGATATGTGTTCACAGACAACACAAAAGATTGGGCCAGGATTTTTAAAAAAAATAGATTTCGGCCACTGACAGAGTCAATATGAAGATTTTAGGATATTTAAAACTTAGTCCCACATTGGCCCATTTTGTATCCATCAGCTCATCCCATTCTTACAGCAACCCCAAGGACTAGGTGTTGTTAGCATCATTTGACAGAAGTGAAGACTGAGGTCAAGACATTATGTTGTTTGCCAAGGTCACATAGTCAAGAACTGACAAGACAGGAAGCCAGCCCCCAATCTCTTATTTTAAATATTGGTTTTTGTGACTACATCATATGCATCAGAAGTAGCCTAATCCCACTCTGGAGAGGTGTGAATCTAAATTTTTCTCTGGCTTTGGTCCTTTGCACATACTTTCCTTTCCCTGAAACACGTACACAGTCGCTGTCTTTTTTCTCCCGTCTTCTTATAAGCAGCACCTCCTCCTCCTGTAAACCTCTGCTTTTATTTTAGTCTTTCCAGAGGCCTTTTCTGATATTCTGGACGAGTTGTAATGCCATGGTCTTGAACGACCTAAGTACCCTGTACATAAGACCTCTCACAACCTAAGTTGTCATTAATGGTTTAAAGGTGCCTTTCACGCTAGACTGTAAGCTGCTAAATTTCGTATTCATTACTGAATTCTTAATGCCTTGCACATGGTAGTTTCACTATGTTATGTTGTAGTGAATGA
Organism: Carlito syrichta; assembly: GCF_000164805.1. NCBI lineage: Eukaryota > Metazoa > Chordata > Mammalia > Primates > Tarsiidae > Carlito > Carlito syrichta. The sequence goes on along the minus strand of NW_007246196.1, from coordinate 289,994 downwards.
ATGAATGAATGAATGAATGAAAAGTGGGAGCATTCTTCCAGGACTAACAATTTCCTCCAATTCTGTCTTCCAAGCAGCAGTAACCAAAGATTGAAAAAGCAATGACCACATGGTTAAATGGATCAAGAAGTGTGGAATCTCGTTCTGTTTTGAGCCTTATTTGCTGGGAGTTTCCCTCTTCTTTTTGTAATTTAGTTTTGACGATTTTACAATAGCAGCAGCATCCAGATTGCTTCTACACCCCTGCCTGGCACCACTTTCTTCTGTTGCTGTCATAAGACTTGACCTTGCTTGGTAGTCAGTTCTGTGTAAACCCATCTGCATTCCCAACTGTGGGAGGGGTCAGCTCCTATGCACTGGTTGCATGGAAATTTCTGTGGCTGCAAGGTGATACACAGTGATGAAAATAAAACTCATGAATGACAAGCCCATGACCACTAACACTCTCCCGGTATGCTTTCTTATGATCATCAGTGTTTTCAGACTATTTGCCTTCAGTGCTGCCTGCTCTGCCTCACCAAGTTGGGTCTGGTTGTTCTTGAAAACCCCAAATTTTGGATGATGCTGCAGTTTTGAAAGAGGTCTATGGGAAAAACAGGTAGATGTAAATTATTGACATTCATTAAAAATCTGCCCTATGAATAATTAAGGACACCAGAGGCCATCTGGCCTCACCTTTCCAACATCACTGTCACGTGGTTATGCAATTTGCATTTGAAAATCCCTAATGATGGGGATCTCACCACCTGTAAGGCAGCACCTTCCATGTTTGAGAGTCCTACTTGGAAGAAAGTTGTTTGTTATGTTTAGTTAAAATCTGCCTCGTTGCAACTTTCTTCCATGGGACTGTTTCTATCTTCTTTCTACACTGAGTAAATGTCGACTCTTCTTTCATATGACAGTCATTCCGCGCCTTTGGGAGGCTGAGGTGAGTGGATTGCCTGAGCCCGCAGGTTCGAGACCCGCCTGGGCAGCGAGACCTCATCTCTACAATAAATCAAAAAATTAGCCGGGCATGGTGGCACATGCCTGTAATTCCAGCTACTCGGAAGGCTGAGGCGGAAGGATCGGCAGAGCCCAGCAGGCGAGCCTGCGGAGGCCGGGAGCGGCCAATGCACTCCAGTCTGGGCGACCAAGTGAGACTCTAACTAAAAAAAAAAAAAATTATCGAAGAATGAAAGAAATGAATAGAATTGCTACATAAAAATTGAAGCTTTAATAAGCAAAAACAATCAACCAAAACAAATAAACAACCAGAAAGTTTAACTGAACACTGGGAGGAAAATATGTGTGTAAAATATATGAGAGATAAAGTGTCATTACATCACAAAGAACTTATACAAATTTATTCAACAGAAAAATGAACAATGAGCATTAACTGGCAATTCATAAATTCAGAAATGCAGTGGTATTAAACATAAGAAAAAATGTTTAAATGCACCAAAGTATTCCAAAATATGTAAATTAAAAATAAGATCATTGCAGAATGTAAACTGATTTAAATTTTCTGAAGATACTATAATAAATCAAAATTATAATCATGCAAATATTCTGAACCACAGTTTTACTTCAAAGAATATACTCTAAGAAGACCATTGGCCAAATAAACAATGATATAAGTCAAGAGTATTGATTAAGACTTTTTTTATAATTAGCAAAAATATTCAACAGCTAAACTTCTATTAATAAGAATTTGGTCATACGTATACATAAATTATGGTAATACCATACAATGAGATTTTAATTTGATGTTAAATATGATAGTCTAACCAGCTTGGTGGCTCAGCCTGTAATCCCGTGCTTTGGGAGGCTGAGGTGAGTGGATTGCCTGAGTTCGCGGGTTTGAGACCCGCCTGGGCAACTTAGCGAGACCTCATCTCTACAGTAAATCAAAAAATTAGCTGGGCGTGGCAGCGCACACCTGTAGTTCCAGCTACCTGGAAGGCTGAGGCGGAAGGATAGCCAGAGCCCAGTGGGTCGAGGCTGCGGTGGCCGGGATCCGCCACTGCACTCCAGTCTGGGCGACAGAGTGACACTCCAACTCAAGAAAAAAAAGATAGTCTAGTTGACACAAAACTATGTCCATTACATAACATTAAGTGAAAAAAATTAGTATCATAACTTTCATGCAAAATTATATGTATATTGTGTGTGTGCCTTTGCAGTGTGCTATCTAGTGGGATGCTCAAGATATTAATGGGATTCCTCTTGGATGATACAAATCACAGTCATTTGTTTCACCTTTCCTCCTTGTGGCCATGGTCTTTTTTTGTATTGAGTATCAATAATTTTATAATTTTAAAAATAACAAGCCGGGCTCGGGGGCTCAGCCTGTAATCCCGTGCTTTGGGAGGCTGAGGTGAGTGGATTACCTGAGCCTGCGAGTTCAAGACCCGCCTGGGCAGCAAGACCTCATCTCTACAATATATCAGAAAAAATCAGTCGGGCATGGTAGCGCATGCCTGTAATTCCGGGTACTTGGAAGGCTGAGGCAGAAGGATTGCCGGAGCCCAGCAGGTCGAGGCTGTGGTGGCCGGGAGCGGCCATTGCACTCCAGTCTGGGCGACAGAGTGAGACTCCAACTCAAAAAAAAAAAAAAAAAAGAGTGAGACTCCAGCTAAAATTTTAAAAGTATATTTAAAAAAGAAATAACAAAGGTAGTTCTATTGTAAAAATACAAATACAGAAAAACCCCCCCCCACCCTTTTTGTGAGTTAAGGTCTCACTCTGTCACCTAGGCTGGACTGCAGTGGTAAGATTATGGTTTACCACAACCTCGACCTCCTGAACTCAGGCCATCCTTCCGCCTAAGCCTCCTGAGTAGTTGGGACTACAGGTGCGCACCACCTTGCTCGACTAATTGCTCAACTCATTTTTTTTTTTTTTTTTTTTGGTAGAGATGAGTTCTCTCTGTATTGCCCAGTCTGGACTTAAGCAATCCTCCCACTTCAGCTTCCCAAGTGCTGGGATTACAGGTATGAGCCACTACACCTGGCCTGAAAAAATTTTTAACATCCTTCCTAAGTCTTTTCTTTTCTAAGCTAAGCCTTCCTGATGCTTTCAAAATTTCCTCAAATGACATGAACTGGAGTTCATCAGTGTCTTGACTTCTCTCTTCAAAAGGCCCTACCCCAGACGGGTTATCTCAATCCCCCTTAAAGTATAGTAGGCAGAATGGAATCCAGTGATGTGGATATGGTCTCACCAGCCCAGAGTAGAGCATAACACCATGAAGCCAACAGTGGGATTAGCTGTGGTGGCAACAGACCCCACAGTTCGTCCTTACTGAGCTCGCTGAACTTTTTCACACATGGGTGGTGTCTAAGCCACTGGGTCCCCACCATGTATGAATGACATGGCTTCCTTGGGCCCAGAGGCAGGAATCAACAACTATCTCAATTGACAGCTCATCAGCCTAGATTGGACTCATCATTTTAGCCTGTGAGGAGCGTTGTAGAACCTGAATCTACCAAACAGCACCTTCACTAACCCCTTAGAACATCAAGAGCTCTAAAATGACATGGTCACTTTCTCCCAAGTTTACCCCAATTCCTCCTTGCAGGATTTATATGCATTCTTTCTAATTGTTTCTCCTATATTCTGGGAGAAAAAAATGGTCTATCTTGCAAATCAAAAGTGTATCTTCTTTCTAGTCCATTATTGATGACAGTGTAGGTTAATACAGAACTTCTGGAAAGCAACTGAAGGAGATTTATGAAAATATTAAAATATTAATAAATAATATTAAAAGTGAGTAACTTTTGACAGATATTCAGAATACTTTTTGACAAAATTACCCTTTCATATGTACTTATTTATATGCTAGTTTTGAGGGTTTTGTTACTTCTGTTTTTTGTTTTGTTTTGAATTGGGGTCTTACTCTGTCACCCAGGCTGGAGTGCAGTAGCACAATCATAGCTCACCACAGCCTTGACCTCCTGGGCTCAGGTGGTCTCTCTACCTCAGCCTCCATGAATAGATGGGACTACAGGTATACACCACCATGCCTGGCTAGTTTTTGTGTGTGTGTGTGTAGAGACAAGGTCTTGCTACTTTGCCCAGGCTGGTCTTGAACTCCTAGCCTCAAGCAACCCTCCTACCTTGGCCTCCCAAAGTGCTGGAATTACAGGTGTGAGCCACCACACCTGGTCAAGATTCTTAAAATATGTGCTTCTCTGCTTCTATTCAAACAAAGGTTCGTACTTGAAGCCCCCTTATATCCCACATCAATTATTTTATAAGAAGGGCCAGATAGTAAATACCCTAGGCTTTGCAGGTTGGATGGTCTCTGTTACAACTAGATAACTCTGCAGGTGTGGAGCCAAAGAAGCCATAGACATTATGTGAACAAATGAGGGCATTCTAATAAAACTTTATTTACAAAACAAGTGGTAGGCTGGATTTGGCTCATAGAAAGTAGTCTGCCAAGCTCTGTTCTATGCTTATGCTAAGAGTGCATTTTCCTTTTCCTACTAGCTATTTGCAATCTGGTGCATATACTTTGCATCAGTTTGCTGTGTAAAAAGTAATCCCAAAATTTAGTAGCTCAAAACAGCAACCATTTATTTGTGTATAATTCTGAGGGTCAACAGTTTGGGCTTGGATCAGCTAGGGAACCTAGATCACCTTGGATCACACTGGGATGTCAGCCCGAGTGATGGAAGTAACTAGGCCGTGTGTCTCTCATCATCCGTCAGGTTGTCAAGTCTTATTCACATGCTGGTGGTCACAGTGTAACCAAGAGCAGCAGGAGAGGACAATTCCTCATCTGAAGAACTTTTCAAACTTCTGAATAACATTTGGATCTTACTGACCAAGCAAGTCACATGTTGGAATCATGGCCACGCTGAGATTCCAAGGCTGGAGAAATAAACACTGCCTCCTGATGACAGGAACTATGGATACATTACACAGGGATATGCATACAGGATGGGGAATAACTTGCAACCATTTTTGCAATTGACCAACTCCATCAACAGTCTTGCCTCAGGTCCTATCTCCTTTCAGGAGCTCTTGCAGACATCTCCCACTCAGGTGAGTGGCCATCCTGCACAGAGGACTGTTCTATCTCTCCATGACAAGCTCCTTGGCCTGCATCTTTTGGCCAAGAGGAACCCATCTCAATGTATCTTTTCCAGATACAGGACCATAATTCTTTTTCTCACGTGCAGTGAATTATTTCTTATCCTGGAAAAGTGAGTTGAGCAGCTATTTATAAGTCTGCTCAAAATATTTCTCCACTCTCTGATTTCATTCTTTAAAACTTGTATTTAAATTATGAGCCCACATCACTTCCCATTCACTGAATTTTGCCTGCTCTCCATGTGTTCATTTTCAGGCCTTTGAAAAATGGAGATTATAAAACTGGGACAGTTCCCATGGTGACACATTGGTCTCTTTGATCCTCTTGACTCTCACATGGCAAATGAAGCACCCAGACAGCTGAAGCTCGTTATAATCCTTTCTGTGAAAAAGGATCACGCCTGCTTCATTCACGTTCCTTCCCCCAATGGCGTATATGACACCACTGGCAACCTTTGAAAGAAAACGCAGATCTTGCTCAACAACTATCAGTGATGGAGAGATTGAGCGACAGCTGAGCTGTGAGGAAAAGGCCCCAAATGTAGATCCAGAAGGGCCAATCCGGTTCAGATCCAGCCTCCACCCCATCCATGTGACCTGGGATATCCATGTGACCTGGGCCTCCAGTATAGCATAGGAATAAATAGAGTGCTCAATAAATGTTCGTTTGTTTATGTTTGCCCAACATTGTGTGCAAAGCACTGTAGGAGGGTACCCTGCAGGTTTCAGAGATCAGTGAGACCACGCAGGGAGCGCACAATATGGTGGTGCATGAAAGCTCTTAGCCCAAATTTATCGATTTAATTCTCAAATAGAAGGATGATATAAGGCCAGGCGCAGTGGCTCGTGTCTATAATCTCAGCACCTCCAGAGGCCAAGGTGAGAGGATCACTTGAGTCCAGGAGTTCAAGACCAGCCTGGGCAACATAGTGAAACTTCATCCCTATAAAAAATTTTAAAATGGCTGGGCTCAGTGGCTCAGCCTGTAATCTCAGCACTTTGGGAGGCTGAGGAGAGTAGATTGCCTGAGCCCGTGGGTTTGAGACCAGCCCGGGCAATTTGGCAAGACCTCATCTCTACAATAAATAGAAAATTAGCCAGGTGTGGTAGCGCACATCTGTAGTTCCAGCTCCTTGGAAGGCTGAGGCAGAAGGATTCCCTGAGCCCACCAGGTCAATGCTGGGGTGACTGTGAGCATGCCACTGCACTCCAGCCTTAGCGACGGAATGAACCAGGTGTGGTGGTGTGTGCCTATAGTCCTAGCTATTTGGGAGGCTGAGGCAAGAGCCTGAGCCCAGGAAATAGAGGCTGAGGTAAGCCATGATTGTGCTGCTGCACTCCAACCTGGGTGACAGAGTGAGACCTCGTTGAAGAAGCAGGCGGAAGAGCATATAAGAAGAAACTCTTACACAAGTTATCAATTTTTTCTCCTTAATAAGGAGAAAATTCATACAAAGGATAATGACATCAGACTCATTTTGTCATCCAGACTATTTCCAACTTCAGCCCCAATCAAGTCCTGACCTGATTCCTACAAAATAAGCAGTCCACGACAGTGCGACTTTCCTGCATCTCATCCTTGCTAGGCAATATTTCAAAAAAGGACTTGGAAGGTTCAGGTCCTCCAAGGAGCAGAAAGAAGTAGAAAATGAGTTCATGGGGTTCAAATGACAGCGACTTTGGTAAGAGAATCTCTGGATAGAGGAAAATAAGGGCAAAGATCAAAGGAGATTATCCTTTTACAAGAAATAAAGGTGATTTCATTTTGGGTAATATCACTTGGTTGTTTATTTTTGTTCTTTAAAAATGTCAAGAGAAAATTTTTAGATAGTCAGTTTAAATTAGTGTTGATTGTAAACCCATCTTGTTCAAGTGACCCTGAGCAAATTAATTTAAACTCTATGAACCTTAATGTTTATCTAAAAAAGGAGGATAATTATGCCTATAATTTCTAACAATATAACAACACCTTCTAGAGAGTACTGTAAAAATGAGCAAATATTACTGGGCGTGGTGGCTCATGCTTAAAATCCCAGCACTTTGGGAGGCCAAGGTGAGAGGATGGCCTGGGCCCACAGGTTCAAGACCAGCCTGGACAACTTGGTGAGACCTCATCTCTAAATAAATTTTTTTTTAAAATTAGCCGGGTGTGGTGGCATGTGCCTGTAGCTCCAGTTACTTGGAAAGTTGAGACAGAAAGATCACCTGAGTCCAACAGGCTGAAGCTGCAGTGGCTGGGAGCGTGCCACTGCCCTCCAACCTGGGTGACAGAGTGAGACGCCTAATCAAAAAAAAAAAAAAAAAATGAGCAAAATAAATGACAAATATGCTCAACTCTGCTTGGTGCTTGATAATTCCAAAGTGGTCTTTAGAATACAAAAAGAGAATTCTTTACCTAAAATGGCATTTTATATGAAATCACTCCAATTCTCAATACTGATTATCTTCAGTTTTCCAAACGAGGAAACTGAGAGCAGAGAAGCGAGGCAACTGGATCAAGATCACAGAGCTACTGAGCTCTGGACTCCAAAATTAATACTCAGAATCATTGCCTGATAGTGTTAGTCATAGCACAGGCTAGTACAGAGTATGGTTTTGGTACAACCCTCAGGAAGGGTTTTCCTGCAGAGATGCCTGGACTAGAGCTTGGCTGGGAGTCCCCAGGGAAGGAGATCTGGCGTGGAATCGTCTGGCAGGCCCCCTGGGGCACCGTGTTCGGTCTGGCCTCGTGCACCAGTGTGCAGGAAGAGGGTGTAGCACCAGCTCTAATGAAGTCTGCAGATGCTGGAGACATATTGTAAACACCAGTGGGTGTCGGTGACCAGGCCAGTGTTGGAGCAACAGAGGTTGTTCTGGCAGCCCAGAGGGGGCAGAAATGTGGGCAAGAGGTAATGAAAGAAAATCCATGCACCCGGGCTTGTTTGGGAACAGAGCAGTCCAGACACTCTAAACAAGAGGCAAGTGTGGCTCTGAAGCCAGAGGGAGAACTCCCAGAAAAGACAGATGATACAAAAACCCAGGGCTCAGAGCTACAGGCCTCTGTCCACCAGCAAGTGTTTACCAAGCACCTCCAGGTACACAACTCTGTAGTGAGAGTCAGAGTCCGGTCCCTGCTCACCAATTAATAGTATTTTTTTCTTTTTGAGTTGGAGTCTCACTCTGTCACCCAGACTGGAGTGCAGTGGCCGCTCCCGGCCACCGCAGCCTCGACCTGCTGGGCTCTGGCGATCCTTCTGCCTCAGCCTTCCAAGTAGCTGGAACTACAGACGTGCGCTACCACACCCGGCTGATTTTTGATTTATTGTAGAGATGAGTTCTTGCTGCCCAGGTGGGTCTCGAACCCGCAGGCTCAGGCAATCCACTCACCTCAGCCTCCCAAAGGCGCGGGATTACAGGCTGAGCCACCGAGAGTAGGTTGAATTCTGATGCCCCTGCATACTAGCTGGCTGACTTAGCAAATCACTAACACATTTAAGCTGTACTTTTCTCATCTGCAAAATGGGAATAATAATACTTCTCACATAGAGTCATAGTGAGGCATCAATGATAATAATGCTTCTTTAAAAAAAAAAGTGGAGAGGTGTTGGGCTCAGAAGTTCATGCCAGTAATCCCAACACTTTGGGAGGTGGAGAAAAGAGGATTACCTGAGCCCAGGTGTTCGAGACCAGCCTGGACAACTTGACTAGACCTCATCTCTACAGTAAATCAAAAAATTAGCCGGATGTGGTAGCACACACCTGTAGTTCCAGCTACTTGGAAGGCTGAGGTGAAAGGATCGCCTGAATTCAGCCAGTCAAGGCCATGGTGGTGGTGAGTGTGCCACTGCACTCCAGCCTGGGTGACAGAGTGAGACTCCAACAAAGGGAAGGAGGAAGGGAAGGGAGAGAGAGAGGGAGGGAGGGAGAGGAAGGATGGAGGGAGGGAGGGAGGGTTGGCACAGTGGCTTACACCTATAATCCTGTACTTTGGTAGGCTGAGGTAGGAGTATTACTTGAGGCCAGGAGTTCAAGACCAGCCTGGGCAGCATAATGAAACCTTGTCTCTACAAAAAATTAGCTATAGGTGGCACACACCTATACTTCTAGCTACTCAGGAGGCTGAGATGGAAGCATCACCTGAGCCCAGGTGGTTAAGGCTGTGGTGAGCTATGATTGTGCCACTGCACTCTAGCCTGGGCAACAGAATAAGACCTCTGACTTAAAAAAAAAAAGACTTGATGTAGCGCTTAGCCCAAACTAAATCCTTAATAAAGAATGGCTACTCATGTTATTATTAATAAACCTCTCTTGCATGGCCAGGAACCAGGTTTGACATTGTCCAGGTCATGGTAGAAAGCAGATGACACACTCACCTGGGATACTTAAAATAACTTTTATTAAAGGAACTATTTGTCAAGGTCTGTGTAGGATTACATGGAATAACAATGGGTTTTGAGACATCCTGGGACTAACAAGATTGAGGACCTAATTCCTCTTCGCCCCCATGCCTGGCCAAAACCTGGAACTCAAGGACATTAGTCACGACCACTGAGAGCTGGAACTGGACCATGGAGCAAGGGATGCGTCACTGGTAGGACCAAGTTGAAGCAAGGGGGCCTTGTGGGGAAACTTTTTCTCCACCCAGGTGCCCCTAAACCCTCTGCCACTACCTCTCATTGGCTGAATTCCAAAGGAAGGCAGAGGGCAAGGGGTGCTATCACAGTCAGCCTCTGGGCACCCAATGGAGCAGGGCAGGGAGGGATTGGAACTTGGGTTTGAGGGTGAGAAACACACAGGTCAACCAGGCCAGGTTCCAAAACTCATTTATTAGTCTCATTAGCCCTGTGAAAGTTGGTGTCATTATCTTCCTATTTCCAATGAGGAAATTTCTCTCAGAAAATATAGTACACACTCAGATGCCAAGCTAAAAAAATGGTAGTGCCTCCTTGAGAATACAAATTCAAGACTCATAGTCGTGCTTGTGTTGAAAGGATAGATTTGGAGGCTCCCTGTTGTCCATCAGGATTTGGTGGGAGAGTTTTCTCCATGAAACCAAAAGGTTGCATAGGACTCTAGATTATTTGGGGCAGGCCAGATGCAGTGGTTCATACCCATAATCCCAACACTTTGGGAGGCGAAGGCAAGAGGATTACTTGAAGCCAGGTGTTTGATACTAGCCTGGGCAACATAGCAAGACCCTGTCTACACAAAAAATAAATTTTAAAAAATTATTTTGGGCAAAGAGATGGTCTATAAACAAAAGTAGAATAAGAAAAGCAGAGTTTGGGTGCCCATTTGGGCTAAGAATTAATTCATCCCTTCAATAGATATCTTGAGTGCCTTTGGTGCTCCTGGGCTTTACTGGGAGACAAAGATAACAGCTAGTAGGTAACACTGCCACTTACGTAGCACTGCTAAGCACGTTATATGTATTCATGCATTCTAATAATAGACTGAATTCACTTACTTATCATTAAATCCCTTAATCAAACATAGTTACCAACCTTGAAAAATTCACACAGTCCCACGTAAGAGATTTATTTACAGATGATTTCAGCAATGTGATCACTGCTAAGGTAGAGAGGCAACCGGGTGCTTAGAGTAGAGGTGAGTCAGTGGCCGTGGGGGGATGTGGCTCTGTGTATCTCTTCCTACGCCTTCAGTGACCACAGGGTGCTAACTTGAAATCAACTCTGGTGGGAGTCATCGGCAAACACTAAATGAAGACTTTTTATTTTCTATTTTAGAGGAACAAGGACACCATTTACCAGCACACTGTGGCCCGAGGGCTTTCCAGAGGAGGAAGTATGTAAGATAGACTCAACTGCCTATCCATCCACTGCCTCTGCGCCATCCTCCCAAGTTGATCCAGGTGCCCTTGTCATCCCCTCACCTCTCCACTCATTTATGCTGTTCATTCCTTGCCCAGATGATTCTTCTCTTCTTTTATCCACCAGAGAAGCTATTCTTCCTGGTGAGGCTCTTTGAAGACCTTTCTAGGCAAACTCCTGCCCAGGACACAATGCCAACTGAATGACTTTGGGCCACCCCTGACATTGCCCAGTCTTGTATTTCTAGCCTGCAAAATGGCAAAAACATGAGCTTTCCTACCTATTCCACAGGGTTGTTGTGAAAACAAAATAGATGGTCCAAGAGCCACCCTGAAGAGGTGAGTACCCACAAAGTCATGCAGGGCAATGAGGGACAGCAGAGCTGGGGGCAAGCTCAGAAACAGCTGAAACCAATGTTGTCAACTGACAGATGAGAAAAGCGGGGTGCTTTTAGCCTGTGTGTTCCTTGGCTAGATCACTAAGGGCCGCAGAAAAATATGATCCTGTGAGTGTCCCAAAAGATTTTTCTTGTTTGCCCACTACAAACACGTGGGCACCACCAAGTTGGACCTCCCAGGAATGACATTCAGTCATTCAGTGCAGAAGCAACAACTGCCCATAACTTTCTAGAGTGTGGGCCAGCAAGAGAAAGGTCACCTCTTATGGGGAGAAAAGGAAGGTGGGCTGGAGCCATTCAGCGACCTTGGCAGGATGGGGCCTTCGAAGGTGACCTTGTGTGGTAGTGTGGCTCATGCTTTCTCACTCCCCGCTGCTCTCTACTCCATCTGAAGAGAGAAAGAAGGGGAGGCACAGAGCGGACAAGGAGAAAAGGGCTATGCCAAGCTGCAAGCGCCAGTTTAAGAGGAGAACTGTGACCCAAGGGCTGTCTTGAAGACAGAGCTTTGAAGGCAGCTTTGCGTGGGCTCAGGTGAGAGGAAGCCTGTCACACAGGTGACACTGAAGTGAGGTTGGTCAAGGCCAGGATAGGTCTTGGGGAGCAACCCATGGGAAAGAGTTCCTAGAGCAGATGGGTATCAGTAGGACCCAAGGACAAGAGGTAGACCTCAGGGGGACACGGCCAAGGTCCTGGGGAAAGGTACAGAGGGGCAAAGGCTGTGCTTCTTATCATATCTTCCACAGGAGCTCAGGGAAGGATTTGTTTTGTTTTGATTTTAACTAAATCTTATGATTGATTGATTGAGTAGGAGTCTCATTCTGTCACCCAGGCTGGAGGGCAGTGGCATACTCCTGGTCACCATAGCCTCAACCTGCTTGGCTCAGGTGATCCTTCCACCTCAGCCTTCCAAGTAGCTGGAACAATAGGCACATGCTACCATGCCCAGCTAATTTTTTGATTTGTTATAGAGATAGGATCTCACTAAATTGCCCAGGCTGGTCTCAAACCCACGGGCTCAGGTGATCCTCTCTCCTCGGCCTCCCAAAGTGCTATGATTATAGGCCTGAGCCACCGCACCCAACCTGATTATGTTTTTAATCTTTTTTAATTAAACAAGTAAGGCCGGATGCGGTGGCTCACATCTATAATCCCAACAATTTGGGAGGCTGAGGCAAGAGGATCACTTGAGCTCAGGAGTTTAAGGCCAGCCTGGGCAACATAGTAAGACCCTGACTCTACAAAAAAATTTTAAAAATTAGCCAGGCATGCACCTCCAGTCCCAGCTATGCTACCCAAGAAGCTGAGGCAGAAGGATCACTTGAGCCCAGGAAGTCGAGGCTGTGGTGAGCTGTGTGATCATACCACAGTACTCCAGCCTGGGAGACAGAGAGATAATATTTTGACTCAAAAAAAAGAATTATAAAAATAATACACAGACGGGCTCGGTGGCTCAGCCTGTAATCCCGCGCCTTTGGGAGGCTGAGGTGAGTGGATTGCCTGAGCCCGCGGGTTCGAGACCCGCCTGGGCAGCGAGACCTCATCTCTCCAATAAATGAAAAAATCAGCCGGGTGTGGTAGCGCATGCCTGTAATTTCGGCTTCTTGGAAGGCTGAGGCGGAAGGATCACCAGAGCCCAGCAGGTCGAGGCTGCGGTGGCCGGGAGCAGCCACTGCACTCCAGTCTGGGTGACAGAGTAAGACTCCAACTCAAAAAAAAAATAATGCATCAACATATTCTCAATACAAACAAGTCAAACACGACTCCCTTGAGTTCTACCCATCCCATCACTCTCCCCATTCTAAAGTACATCCTTTCAAGCCTCTGTCTTGAGTTTATACCCACATTTGTTCATAGGGGAGATACGTGGCTTTGTGCGTATAGGGTTGCATATTAAAGGGATCAATCATACACGCTCTCCAGAATCCTACCATCCATACCAGAGATTGCTGCATATACAAACATAGAGCTACAGCATTCTCTGTAAACCACTCCCTACAATTGCACAGTTTGGGGAAATGATCCTTTATCCCAGACATCCCTCTTTGATGGACACTTTCTATGGTTTCCAATTTTTCATTTTCAAACATTGCGGCAATGAATATCTTTCACAGGCCTGCTACAGGAAGAAAAAAGTTATATATATATTATATATTTTTATTTCATATATATTTAATTATATCTAATATATTTATTATACATACAATATATTCTATATGTGTGGGTGTGTGATACATAAGAAAAACTACATGCCAGGCACGGTGGCTCACGTCTGTAATCCCAGCACTTTAGAAGACTGAGGTGGTAGGATTGCTTGAGTCCAGGAACTTGAGACCAGCCTAGGCAACACAGTGAGACCCCAGTCTCTACAACAACAACGACAAAAGCCAGACATGGTGTCGTACACCTGTAGTCCCAGCTATTCAGGAGGCTGAGGTGGAAGGATCGCTTGAACCCAGGAGTTCAAGCCTGCTGTGTCAGTAAGACCTTATCTTAAAACAACAACAAAACTACTATTTTTAGAGGTGAGAGTGTCCTAGGAAAGGTGGGTACCTAAATCCCTTGATACAATCCTTGATTTGAAACCAGTCTAGACAAAGATCTTGAAAGAATATTGTCAGGAACTATAACTGCAGGAACCCGAGATGGGGCTAAAAAGCTAAATGAGACCCTTCCGTCCCCACTTGGGAGGACTTGGTATATTCCGTGTCCCTTAGTCATCATTTCGGCAAGTTTTCATATTTATACTTGTTCTTTTTTTCATCTGTCCTGATAAATCAATCCCTGCAGTCTCCTAATCAAATCCAGCTTTTCCAACGAAACTGTAGCCGGGTGTTTAACTATCTAAATATTGCTTTTCCCCCAGTTCTGACAGAGAGAGAGGGTGGGATGTGGCCTTGATCATTGTCCTGCCTTTCTCGGAGACCCCAGGAAGCAGCCGCTGCAGATACTGACAAAGACCCAGATGGGCGTCAGGTCACAGGCTGTGGGCTTGGAGGGGTGGCTGTTGAGAGGTTTTCCTTTGCTCTCTGAATTTCTGCTGTCTATCCCTGGGATCCCCAGGAAGTAGGTCGCCCTTCCCATGACTACCCTTAATACAAGAGAAAAATCGAATGTGGAAGATGCCTGGAGTGGTATCCAGCTGCCACCCTGTCCTCGGAGTACACCGCCTGAGTTCTCCTTCCATGAGGTCTGCTAAGCAATAGGCCAGCAGCTGCTTTGCTATTGTTGATGATGATGATGTCGTTGTTCATTTTGTAGAGACGGGATCTCTCTCTGTTGTCCAGGCTGGAGGGCAGTGGCACAGTCATAGCTCACTGCAACCTTGAACTCCTGGGCTCAAACAATCCTCCCACGTCAGCCTCCCAAAGTGCTGGGACTACAAGTGTGAGCCACTGGGCCTGGCCACGGCTGTTTTTTGAGAACAGAGGATGCCAGCCCCTGCTACTCCACCTCTAAACACTCTCCCACCTTGGTCTCAGTGTAACCTCAACAGTAGCAAAACTGAGTGTATTTCCCTTGAAACTGGCACTTGTGTTCCCTAGACCGGCAACATCAAGGTCATCTGAGAACTTGTCGGAAAGGCAAATTCTACTGGATCAGAATCCCTAAGGGTGAGACCCAGCGATGTGTGTTTTAATGAGCCCTCCAGGTAATTCCAATGCATGCTCAAATTTAAGAAGCACTGATCTGCAGGACAATGTCTGAGCTCCTAACTCATATGCCCAGCCCTCCATGCACAGGCCTTGGCAGCTCCTCTAACCAATCTCTCAGTGCCTTTCCTACAAGACACCATACTACACAGAGCAGCCAAGCACACTCAAAGAGGTCTCTGGTCAGCTCGTGGCACATCCTTGCCTGCATGTATCAAACATCTATCTCCTATATTTTAGATCTCAGCTTAGTGACCTCTAGAATGTCTTCCTTGGCCTCTCCAGGAAGAGATAAAAATAACTAGCATCTACAGGATACTGTTCCAAGAGCTGTGTAGTTGTCCTTGGTATTCACGGGGAATCGGCTCCAGGAACACTCCCCCAGATACCAAAATCCAGAGATGCTCAACCTCCTGATATAAAATGGCGTAGTGTTTGCATATAACCCACACATGTTCACTGTTTACTTTAAATCGTCTCCAGATTACTTTTAATACCTAACACAATGTAAGCACTATGTAAATAGTTGTTATACTATGTAGTTTAAGGAATAATGACAAGAAAAAAAATCTGTACATGTTCATTACAGATGATTTTATTTCTTCAAATGTTTTCTATCTGAAGTTGATTGAATCCACTGATGAGGAATCCACAAATATGAAAGGTCTACTTTATATACGGTTCTAAAGAGAAAAACAGTTGTTAAAGCATATGTCTAGAGATAGAGATATATAGAGAGAGTTATATGTAGCTATAGAGAAAGAGTTGTTGAGCAGATTCGATTTTATGTATCAATGCACATATATATTTAATTCTCTCAATAATAATAATTTTATGAGGAAGGCATCATTATAACCCCATTTTACAGATGAAGAAAGAGAAGGTCAGAGAACTTGAATAACATGTCTAATTAATAAGTGGTGAAAACGAACAGAGGTTGTTATATTAAAAAGTCACCAGCACTCGTGTGTTCATCGCCGCACAATTCACAATTGCAAAGACGTGGAATCAACTAAATGCCCATCACCCAGTGGATTCAGTGGATAATGAAAATGTGGTATATATACACCATGGAATATAAGTCAGCCATCAAAAGGAATGAATTCTTGTCTTTTGCAGCAGGATAGATGGAACTGGAGAACATCATCCTAAGTGAATTAGCACAGGAGCCAAAAACTGAACACCGTGTAAACTAAGGATCTGCAAAAGCATTGAGAATGATATAATGGACATTGGAGACTCAGGGTGGTGGGGAAGGATGGAGGGTACAGTGTGCACAGGTGGGGGTGGTGGGTACACTTAAAGCCCATGCTTCTCCACTATACAATGCATCCATGTAACCAAAAACTCTTTGTACCCCCCAAAGCTATTGAATTTTTTGAAGTGGAAAAAAAAAGTGATGAAGCTGAGATTTGAACGCCTGACTCTGGAGCCTTTCACCATTTTGTTCTATTGCTTCCTGTGATATATCCAGCCCAGTGGTTTCCATTCTTCACTTTGGGTTCATCAGAGCATGCCTGCTCCCACTGCCCCATGACAGGTCTTCAGTTGTGGAGAGAAAACACTCCAGTCCTACCCAAAGCTGCCCCTCTCCAGGCCAACACCCACTGCTTCCTCAGCCAGCTCCATGTGACTTGGCCCCTGTCCACACTGCCAGCCCTATCGCTACAGCTGGCTTCTGAGAGGAGGAGCTCTACGCATCCTCACATTGGCTGCCTTTGGCTTGTCCTATTTCCTGTTTCAAATTGCAGGGCCCAAGCCCTCGCATCAAGAATGATGACATGACATGCTTTCTAAAAAATCTCATTTTCTGAAGGCATTTCCTATTGATTTCCTTCCTTATTCACGCACCTCCTAGCCTGCTTGTGTATAAAAACAAAAAGAGAGAGAAAGGGATAAATTTTTTTAAAGAAAAAGAAATCTGTTTTTCCAGTTTCAGATGGGTGTGAGTCTTCTCGTCTACTTGGCTGGCAAGTTGCTGCCTGGGCGCCCTGTGGGCTGTCCAACCTGTGGCTCCCCAAAACCACAGGCCTTGGAACTGTGTCTGAATTCAGCCACCCAAAATTCCCCTTAAATTCCCCATTTTGTCATCCTTGTGGGATCCGTGGAAGAGGTATTTCTCTTCAAATTCTCTAGCTCAAAAGATCTGCCACAGAACCAAAAGGACCCCATCTCTTCTTTCTTCCACTTAGCCAATCTGAGTTCTCTCATCCCAGGAGACCTTCTGCTTGTGTTCTCTGAACTGTCCCATGTCTCACCTGCCCGAGGTCCTGAGTGCCAACTGTGGGGTTGGATATGCCTGAGCTGGAACTTCAGTTCCTTAGGAGGTGGATGGCTTTGATTCAACCTGTAATCCCACGCCTTTGGGAGGCTGAGGTGAGTGGATTGCCTGAGCCCGCAGGTTCGAGACCCACCCGGGCAACTTGGTGAGACCTCATCTCTACAATAAATCAAAATGAGCTGGGTGTGGTAGCGCACGCCTGTAGTTCCAGCTACCTGGAAGGCTGAGGCGTAAGGATCGCCAGAGTCCAGCAGGTGGAGGCTGCGGTGGCTGGGAGCGGCCACTGCACTCCAGTCTGGGTGACAGAGTGAGACCCCAACTCAAAAAATAAAAACATTAAATTAAATTTTAAAAAAGAGGCACTTCTTAGCTGGGCGTGGTCGTGCACGCCTATAGTTCAGCAACTTGGAAGGCTGAGGTGGAAGGATAACCTGAGCCCAGCTGGTTGAGGTTGCGGTGACTGTGAGCGTGCCACTGTATTCCAGCCTGGGCAATAGAGTGAGACCCCCAACTCAAAAAAAAAAAAAGAGGCATTTCACCTCTCTGATGCAATTTTCTCAAAATAATGACTTTCTTAGGGTTGTCATAATAGATGATCCCACATTTTACAGCTTAAAACAATAGAAATGTATTCTCTTAGAGTTCTGGAGGCCCACAGGCTTAAATGAAAGTATCGGGGCCACACTCCCTGTGAAGGGTGGTATGTATGTGTTTGTGTGTGTGTACATGTGTATGTGTGTGTGCAAGGGGGACCTCCCCCCAAAAAACCCAGATTTATTTATTAAAAAGTTGTATATTTGTTCTTACATGTTTAAACTTCAGTCACCTTCAAAATACTCTCCATTTGACACAGTACACCCACTGAGACACTTTATCCACTGCTCAAAACAGTTTCTGAAACTTTTCAGTTTTGATGTCTTTTAGTGTTTCTGCTGTTTTTGTGTTACCTCTTTCACATTGGGAAAATGTTTCCCCTCGAGGACTTTTTTCACCCTGGGGGAAGAAAAAAAGTCACTCAGGGTGAGATAAGGTGAATAGGGAGGATAGGGCATGGGGTCATGCCATTTGGGGTCAAAAACTGCTGAACACTCAGTGCCACTTGGGCAGGGGTGCTCATAAATCACCCATCATGAAATAAGCAAATGCATTGAAAGAATCTCCAAAAAAAACTTCACTGATGCTGAACACAGCCTCTCAAAACAATGCTAGCTGGTACACTGATGCTGATGGGTTCCTAGAACACTTACCTAGCAGTACCTAGCCTGTACAACAAGGGGCCTGCCCTCCGCAAAATAATTCCAGGGTTTTCTTGGGTCTCCCTTGTATGTATGTGTGTGTGTATATTTGTGTGTATGTATACATATGTGTGAATCCTTCCTTGCCTCTTCCAACTTCTGATGTCTCCAGGTGTTCCCTGGCTTGGAGTTGCATAATTCTGATCTCTGCCTCTGTCTTCACATGGCCATCTCTTCTTGTGTGTCTTTCCTCTGTATGTCTTTTATAAGGACATTTGCCACTGCACTGAGAGCCCATGGGACAATCTAGAATAATCTCATCTCAAGATCCTTAATTTAATTACATCTGCAAAGACTCTTTTTCCAAATAAGGTCACATTCACAGGTACCAGGAGTTAGCACATGGAGGTGTCTTTTTGGAGGCCACCATTCAATTCACTATAAATACCTCCTCCACAGGGTCGTTGTGTGATTAAAATGAGACCATAAATAGAGGGTGTTGGTAGTGTGCCAATGAATTTACAGACATAGTCTTCTGTTACTTCTCCTCTGCTTCTGTGCCCTCACCCTGCCCCACCCTGTCTGTGGAAGTTGACCTCTTAAGCTGGCTGCTTGTAGCTGGCCCATGGCCACTAATGGTCACGATAACAACTTGCATGTGATCACGATTCCACAAAGCTCTCCTCACACATATAGATCCATCTGATGCATATCAACAACCCTGTGAAATAGGCATGGCAGGTACTACACTTATCCCCATCTCACAGATGGGTAGATGGAGGCTCGAGAGGTCCCGTCACTTGCTAGGCCCATTCAGCTAGTAACTGACTTATCAGATGGAGCTACCAGACTTCTTCAAGTTCCAGTGTGGACAGAGGGTGACCCTGATGGGGATGCTCAGCTATGGTTCGTCTGGATGTGACAAGAATGCAGGGAGAGGACCACGCAAGAAATGGGATTCCTGCCAATGATCCAACTTGCCTGCACCTTTGCTGTGAGCCACACTGTAATACAGACCATACGCATTCCCCTAGGCTTGTGATGGGTTACCTGCCTGCCTCATCTCTCCTGGTGTCTGAAAGGATCTCATAAGGAAAGTTCTTGTTTCAGATTCTTGTCATGGTCAAAGGAGGCTAGTGGGAAATCATCTCAAAACCATGATTGCCTGGCCTGGTGTAGACGCCCTCAGGACATGTTTATAGGAAGGGAAGAAGGAGAACAGGAGCGGGGAACATCTGCCTGGGTTCTAGCTGGGAGGCTCACTCACAAGCTGTGTGCTATTCGGCACGTACTGAGCCCTCTCTGTGCCTCAACCTGCTACATCGGGACAAAGGAGGTTGGATGAGGCAATGGTTTAGACTTTCCACCGCAGCCATTCTAAAAATCCTGGACTCCAGTGCCTAGGTATTGTCAGGTCTGTCTGCAACGATAATCTGAGATGAAATAAAGCTGAATCTTTGGGACCCAAGTATTTTCATTTTTTCTATTTCGAAACGCTTAGCTGAGTTGCTTAAATGGCCATGAGAATGCATTCTTCCTATTTTGTTTTTTCTACTTAGCTGTATGACCTCAAGCAGGTGTCCAACCTATCTGAGCCTCATTCTCCTCATCTATACAATGGGAATAACAGAAACTCCTATATCATTGAGTTACTATGAGGATTAGACAGATAGTGTTACACATGCAAAGTCCATGATGCAGTATCAAGTACTGCCATAGGGAATGTTCTAGACAAGCCCTTCTGAAACTGGCTGCTGGCATTAACCTCCATAAATAGGTAAGGGCTAGATCTGTGTGTATGTGTGTGTGAGTGCACGCATGTGTGTGTGTTGCTGGGATGGGGATGGGGGAGTTCTTTGTACCCAAGTGGACCTGAGCCTGGCTATCCCACTGCTAGACTACAGAACTTTTGCTAGTCACTTCCTCTCCCCCAGCCCCAGTCATCCTACTGTAGTGGGCAGGCAGAATAGCGTCAGGTGGATTTATTGACGTAATGGGAGAAGGTGCTTAGAGTTACACAAATAACTGCAATTGCGCCTTAAATCAAATCAGAAGTGCAACCCTGGAGACTGGGATGGGGAGCATGTATGAGGCCTCAGAACACCCTAAAAGCCTATCAGAATAGGCCGTGTTTTTCCTAGAGGATAGGCTGTCAGTTCATTCATTCTTTTATTCATTCAAAACACATTCATTGAGTCCCTTCCTGAGTCCAGCAGAAAGGGAGGCAGGGCCAAGAGGCTATAGGACTGTGGATGTCCACTGAGAGGAGGGGAATAGCTCTGTGTGAATAGACAATGAGACTGGATAAGTGAGTTAGGCCAGGAGGGAAAAGTGACCCGTGACTTTGCCTAGGAGTATAGAAAAGTAAGCCAGAGACACAACCGGATCTGACTTCAACCACAGCTTGGATCAGTGTGGCCCCCAGGTCAGCAGCATCCATGTCATCAGAGGATCCTCAAGCTCGGCAAGGTGGCTCATACCTATAATCCCAGCACTCTGGGAGGCCGAGGCAGGAGAATTGCTTGAGCCCAGGAGTTCAAGACCAGACTGGACAGCATAGTAAGATCCCGTCTCTACCCCCCCCCAAAAAAATCAAAAACTTAGCAGGGCGTGGTGTCACACCTATAGTCCCAGCTACTCGTGAGGCTGAGGTAGAAGGATCACCTGAGCTCAAGGGATCGAGGCTGCGATCAGGTGATCAGGTGATCATGCCACTGCACTCCAGCCTGGGTGACAGAGTGAGAACCCAATTTAAAAGGAAAAAAAACGTCCTCAGGATCCACCCAGTCAGGGGCTCTGAGGGTGGTGCCAGGAATCTATGTTTTACCAAGTTCTCCAGGTGATTCTGCAACAGAGTGCAGCTTGTGCAGCACCAGTGTAGACCATAACAACATTTAAGAGGCACTGACTCTGTGGCAGGAAGTAGGCCAAGTCCTTCACATACTTTGACTTAATTCTCAAAACAACTCGATGAGGTGGCTCTGTCATTACCCCCACTTTATAGATGAGGAATTGAGGCTCGTGGGACTGAAAGGTACTTACCTGAGACCATGAAGTTACTAAGAAGCAAATCTGGGATTTTAACTCAAGTAGTGAGACTCCCAGGCTCACACCTTCAGAGACAGGCAGTCGGACTTAGAAGCCATTGCTGTTATTTATACCAGGGGAAGAACAGGAGCAGCAGAGAACCTGAGATTTGTTGGGGATAAACAACAGGATCTGTTGACCTTGATGAGTCTGGGAGAGAGCGTGACTAGACAAGGGACACCCCAAGGTTCCTAGGTTGAGCAGTTGAGGGAATGGAGACACCTTGACCCAACCCAAGGACGGCAGCAGCAGACTGGGGAGAGGTGAGGCTTCTCACTGGGCCGTGCAGGGCATAAGGGGAACGTCGAAAATGGGAATTGTGCCCAGGAGCACTGAAAGAGCTGTCATCCACCTCTGGATGGGTGGTATAGCTCCAGGAACATCGGATAAGACCAAAGAGTATACTTGGCTCAAACAACTGCAGCTTAGGAGTGTCAAGCATGAGGGAAGACTAAATCCTAAATAACCATAAGATTTATGAGTGGGGGGGAGTTCAGGGTGAGGGGCACTGTTCTCATCCTGAGCCACAGTGAGAGGAACTGGAGATTTTGGAACCCGTCCCATTTCACCAAGTCTGTACAAAGCTGGCCTCGACAGGATATTTTTACAGGCCTCAGGAAGAAAGAGAAAAAAGCCGACACCAATGAATAAGGCAGATTCTAAGGATTCTGAAATGAGCAAGGAGCCAGGTCACCTGCTCCAATGACAAGAAAATGCTCTTTTGGTTCCTATTTGGGTAAAGCTGGTCATAAATCACTCTTTGAAAAGGCATCATAGGTGCCTGTTTCATGATAGGGGCTCAAGCCCTTTCCAAACATCGCCTCATTAATCCTGGTAAACACCAAGAGCAAAAGCCTGGACGGACGTCATTTTTTGTGTCACTGAACAGGTGAGGCCTGACCTTCAACTTAAAGACACACACAGGTTCCCCGTGGGCCTGGCACAAGACCCTCCCTGCTGCCTGTGAGCTGTCCCACCCCGAGGGCTGGGGAAGAGCGTGTGTGCGCGTGTGTGCGTGTGTACATGTGAGCACTTTCAGTCTTCTTAATACTCTCATGCCATGAACAAAAAACCCAGCGCAGCAGTTGTGGCGATCAGCTGAGCGGCTGGGACACGTTCCCGGGAAATCTATATTCTCTTCTACAACGGCCAGATTTGTGCAAGCATTTCTCCCATTTATTTCAGTGAAGTTGCCCTTGGTAAATGCTTCTGGTTATTCCCAGCCCTTCCAGCATGTTTGCAAATCGTTGCAATGTGCCCTTCTAACACGGAAAGGGGGATGGGGCAGGGCGCTGAGAAGAGAAAGTTATAAGCAACTCAAGCCCCAGACACCCCCAGCTTCACTTGTCCCTTTCGGGTGTCTTTGGGAGCCGAGTCCAGGCCGGTGTTTCAAAGTCAGGAAAAGACGTGCAGGGTCCAGGGGCCTTGGCGGTGAAAATCATTGATGTGGCCTCTCCCTTTCATTTTAAGAAAGAGGGGAAAGGAAACCGAGAAAAAGAGAGAGGAGAGAGAGAGAGAGAAACAGGGAGAGAGGGAAACAGAAAAGGAAAGAGAGAGAAAGAGGAGAAAAGAGAAAAAGAGGAAGCGGCGAGGGCGCGGAGGGCGCCGGCCGCGAGAGCGAAATCCCGGCTTCCTACCCGGAGAGCCGAGCAGTTTTCCGCAGCGGCCGCGGGCTCGGAGCTTTTAAGGGTTTCTAATCCTGGAAGGCTGTCTGACATCACCCCGTTTCTTGTCGGCTGATGTTTCGTACAAGCCTCTCATTTCCTCAGTGTTTTCGGAGCCACCAATTACCGCAGCGGTCCCGTGTTTATGTTCGCGCCCTCTCTCCTGCCTGGCTGGCCCCGCGCCGGGGAGGCTTCGCTTCCCTCCGACGCGCGGAGCCCGGAGGGGGTGGGTGTGGGGAGCGGGCGGGGGGATCTGGATCAGGCATTGCAGAAAAAGGGAGGGGTCCCCCTTAATTTTTTTTCATTGACTTCAGCACCATGTGATCAGGAAGTCTGGCCTCCCTCCATTTCCCCTCCCGACTAAAGGGAAACATTGTGCAGCAGCCGCCGCGGCCACCGGTGGGATGGCCTTCGCTGCCTGACGTAGGGAGATAAAAATAACCGGCATATTTAAGGCAGGAGCAGGAATCCCGGCGCTCACATGCGGCCTGGTCAGTTCCCGAGGCCGCAGGGCGGCGCGGCCCGCAGGGAGGCCCCGCGCTCCGCTGTGCACACACAGGGGCCGCGGCCAGCGCCCGTGGCACTGACCTCGACCTCGAGCTCGACCTCGGGACCCAGGCCGACTCAGGCCCGCAGAGTTCCGGAGTGGCCTGGCAGGACTGGCCCGAGGCAGTGTGGCTGGGGCTCCCTGGGCCGGGTCGGCTTCGGTGTTCTTTCCACCCTTACTCCCCGCTCCAGATGGGAAGGAAGGATGCTGTGGCCGGGGAAGGGTGGCGAAGCTTGATGCTGAGGGTGTTGTCAGAGAGCCTCTGTCTCCAGGGAAGGCCGCAACAAGTTGCCACCAGAAAAGCCACCTGTCTCTGGCCAGTCCCCCGATTCACACAGACCACGGAGTGCATGCACACACACTCAAAGAAGGTCCTCCTTCCCTGTCCCTTTTTCCATTCCAAAGTCATATTGCAAAAATTTGCAAACATGTGGCAGGGCTGGAAATAAACAAGAAGCATTTAGCCAGCAGGAAGCACTGATGTGATTCCACGATTCATGCTCTCCTTTAAATGCCAGCCTGGCCTACGCAGGCAGTTCTGTTGCCCTTATTTTACACAAAGGGAAACTGAGGCTTGGGGAGACGAAGCCACACACAAAAAACAAGGCTTTCCGGACAACCTCTGTGACCTCGCTCAACTGCATTTACACTGGCACATTCGTGTATCATTCTGGAAACCACCTTCCTCCTAATCCTCCTACTCCCTAAATAAGATTAACACTAAGCAAAAACAACGATGGTGAGTGTTCCATTGACCTGTGAAATCTCAGCTTTGCCCTTGCTCTGGGCCTCCAAGTTTTTACTTCTAATTAATAACGGGAAGTCTCCCTGCCTTCTGATCACTAAAGTAACAAAATGTTTCAAAATTCCTGGCAGTTTTTCACCTAAAAGCCAGATGTGCGGATGAAAAATGAATGGACACTAACCTCTAACTTTTTCTGGAGTTACAGAGATAATAAATACCTACCAATCTGGATAGAAGAGGCAAAGAACTTTTATTAAGGGAAATTTGGGAGATTAACCACTGAGGAGGATGGAGACCCCAGGGTCTGACGAATTTTTACTAAATCCACAGCATCCTGCACAATACCCAAGATGGAAAGTACTCAGTCCATAACTGTTGGACTGAATGAATGGCTGGGTTGCAGAAAGTAAGAGACTGTACTTAAAGACACATGGGGACCAGGCGGTGGTGGCTCATGCCTGTAATCCCAGCACTTTAGGAGGCCGAGATGAGAGAATTGCTTGAGCCCAGGGGTTCAAGCCAGCCTGGACAACTTGGCGAGACCTCGTCTCTGACAAACCATCAAAACGTTAGGAGTGGTGGTGCACACCTGTAGTCCCAGCTACTCAGAAGGCTGAGATGGAAGGATCACCCAAGCCCTAGAGATCAAGGCTGCAGTGAGCCATGATCGTGCCACTGCACTCCAGGCTGGGCGGCAGAGTAAGCCCCGACTCAAAAAAAGAAAACACATTGGGATGATGGATGCTGGTCATATCTCTAGTGATGGCAGAAGCAGGATCTCATTGGTGCTTATAGAAACCCTAGATCATAGGTATCATTATCATCCCCGCCTCATATATAGGAAAACTGTAGCACAGAGTAACTTGCCAGAAGTAACACAGCTGGAGAGTACTGGAATTTGAACCCAGGTGCTGGAATTTGAACCCAGGCAGCCTGTCTCCAGAAGTCAAGTTCTTATCCTCTAGGCTAAATACAACAAGGTGTGCCAAGATGTATCAGAGAAAGGAACCCGCCATCCTACCAAGCACCTCTCTTGACTCAAGCTCCATGCATACTCCTCGAGAGGCAGGGCAGATAGCACAGGCTCCAAGGTCTCAAAGAGGTTAGTCAGAAGCAGGACCAGACTTCAGGCTCGTTGGAGACGACCCTGGTTCTCAGCCGTTTCCGTGTTCCCAGCACCAACTCTCCAAATGCCTGTTGAATTGCCCCTCCCAGGAGAAGCCTTCCCTGACCACTGCCAATCCAGCACATTCAGATCTCCTACTTGTCCCCACATGAGACATGCCATGTGCCTATATTACAGCATTTGTCACATAGTACCTGAGTTCCTTGTTTACCTGCCTGTTCTCCCATTGATCTGGGAGCATCTTGAAGGCAGAAACCTTGTAGGTCAGTATAGGCTCCGGGGTATGGTGGCCATTCAGTTTGTTTGCTGAATGATGAATGAACGTGTACTAGACCTTTGCTAATCTCCAGAACCATATAGGCCTTGCATCATCACCACTCCTGACTTTAAATCTCAGCACTCTGTTCTGTCACCCCATAGAAGTTGTCACCTGCTGAGTGTGGTGGCCCATACCTGTAATCCCAGCACTTTGGGAGACTGAGGAAGGAGGATTGCTTCAGCCCAGGGGTTCAGGCCCAACCTAGGCAACACAGTGAGACCTCGTCTCTACAAAAAATTCAAAATTTAGCCAAACTTGGTGGCATGTGCCTGTAGTCCCAGCTACTCAGGAGTCTGAGGCAGAAGGCTCTCCTGAGCCCAGGAGGCTGAGACCGTAGTGAGCCGTGATCGTGCCACTACACTCCAGCCTGGGCAAGAGAGTGAGACCCTGACTCAAAAAAAAACAAAAAAAAGTTGTCACTGTTTGTAATTTCATCTGTTTCCTTTCCTTCCCCCATAAACCCATGAATGCAGGAACTTCCTCTGTTTCCCCACCATAATATTCCCAGCATCTATTAAAGTGCCACACACATTGCAAGCACTAGCAAGCACTTATAAAACAAATGAATGAATGAATGAATCAACAATTTTTGAAGCAAGTCCTACCCATCTATTACAATGCTTATTCCAAAGCCAATCATAACTGAGCAAAGCCACTTGAAATAATGCCATTACCCAGATTGTATTCATAAAGTAAGTGCCTTTTGTTTGGTGACCACGTCAAATCCAAGTCTCATCCATATTGATGATAAAAAAGACTTGAAAGGGGGGCTATTGAATGAGGTCCTTCTTCTCATACAATGTGGGCTCCAGTGACCACTATAGTTAGAGCAGCACACAGAGTCCCTTTATGCCCCTCTGTTTTCATTAGCTCGGGGAACTTGCCAGAGAGTGATCCTTTTGGGCTGAAATTTTCCATGCTGGGTCTTGGCAAAAGGTGAATTTTGGGGAAAAGTTTGAATAAAATCCCTTCAGCCATTTTTTAGTTTGATGAGGATTTTAAAAAATACATTTTTTTCTTGCTTTTAATTGAAGACATTTTTAGGACACAGAAAACTCCAATTCAGTTGAACTTTGAAAACCTGAAACTCATATGTAATCTCATCTAAAGAAACTGTAGGGATCATTTTGAGCTCAAAATTGTTTTTAATTTAATAAAAATTACTAAGAAAGAATTGGATGATCTCATCACAGCCTTAGTGATCATGACAATTTGTCCCCACTTGTGCTACTTAAGTCTTCCTGTGATTCTAGTAAATCACAAAAGCTCAGAACTGTTTAGAAGAAATTGTAAAACCTGAATTTCAGCTCCTGTGTCATGGCTGATAACATTTTTCCCTTTTTCTTTTGTCTCAAGAATCTTTCTTCACTGTGAACCAGGAATATATATCTTAGACAAATGTAAACCAAAACATGTTTTTTTTTTGTTTTTTTTTTTTTTGAGTTGGAGTCTCACTGTCGCCCAGACTGGAGTGCAGTGGCCACTCCTGGCCACCGCAGACTCGACCTGCTGGGTTCCGGTGATCCTTCCGCCTCACCCTTCCAAGTAGCCGGAAGTACAGGCATGA
Source organism: Carlito syrichta (assembly GCF_000164805.1). Lineage (NCBI taxonomy): Eukaryota > Metazoa > Chordata > Mammalia > Primates > Tarsiidae > Carlito > Carlito syrichta. Next base: position 262,484 of record NW_007246196.1, on the reverse strand, counting down.
CGCTACCACGCCCGGCTAATTTTTTGATTTATTGTAGAGATGAGGTCTTGCTGCCCAGGCGGGTCTCGAACCTGCGGGTTCAGGCAATCCACTCAGCTCAGCCTCCCAAAGGCGCGGGATTACAGGCTGAGCCACCGAGCCCAGCTAAACCAAAACATTTTATCTTACATTGGATTTCCTCAATACTCATGTCAGTATCAGATTTTTGCTTTCTTATTCATTGGAAACTGTCTTAGTTATGTTATCGTTCTTGTCACAGAATTATTTTCTTTTCTTTACTTTTTTGAGTTGCAGGGTAGTGGTATGATCATGGCTTACCTTAGCCTCAACCTCCTGGGCTTAGTCAATCCTTCTGCCTCAACCTCCTGAGTAGCTGGAACTTCAGGTGCATGCCACCACACCCAGCTATTATATTTATTTGTTTGTAGAGATGAGGTCTCACTATGTTACCTAGACTACCACAGAATTATTTTCAAAAAACAGTACTAAACTGAAAAGTCAGAAAGATTTGGGTTTGATTCTATGCCCTGATGTTTGCCAGGCAAATACCTTAACCTCCCTAAGACTCAGTTTGCTTGCTGTAAAATAGGAATAATAATACTGACTCAATGATTGTTGTGAGGATTAATTTAGACCAAGTGCCCCCTACCTCAGTTCCTAGTACGAAATAGGTGTTCAGTAAATAGCAGTGTCCTTCTACCCCTCCTCTGTCTGCTATTTATTCACATTTATTCTGTCTTTACACTGCCTAGGGCACTTCATGTCTTCAGCTTCTCAGTTCCTCGTAGGTCTAGTCCAATCTGAGGCATATGGTACAGACCTGCAGAACAGAAACAGGGGAATGCTGACTGTGCACTTTCATTAAGGCTGTATATTTTCAGAGATGCCAGCAAATGTCTTGTCGTTAACTGCTTATTTGTCTCTCTTTCCTACTAGAATAATCTTTTCCACCTTTGTAAATCCAGGATGCAGCTAGGTAAATGAATGAATGGAACAGCGAAGATCTCCTGTTTCCTTACAGAGTCCGAGGCCTGGATCCTGGCTTTAATTTTCAAGCAAGTGTCATTTTAATTCGGGCATTGTCTGAGAGTCAGAATTTATCTGGAATGCACATTTACCTTGATGGTTGTGTATTCACATCTACCACAGCTCAAATGATCTTCTTTATATGCAGTTTTATTTAGCAGTAAGCAGGAAGGAAACCTTGAACCACAGTCCTTTGTTGGAACAAAAACTGCCCCTATTTGAATTTCCACTGTGCAGACATACCACTGCTCCAAAGGAGGAAAGCACTGCAAGAATCAAAAAGAAAAAGAAGAAACTGGATGTGATGGCTCACACCTGTATTCTCAGCATTTTGAGAGAATTACTTGAGCCCCAGGATTTAGAGATCAGCCCAGGCAACATAGCAAGATCTCAACTCTATAAAAAAAAAATCAAAAAATTAGCTGGGCGTGGTGGTGCATGTCTGCAATTCTGGCTACTCTGGAGGCTGAGGCGTGAGGGTCACCTGAGCCCAGGAGGTTGAGTTTGAGGCTTCAGTGAGGCATGATCATGCCACTGTACTTCAGCCTGGGCGACAGAGTGAGAGCCTCAACTCAAAAGATGAGGAAGAAGGAAGGACCTAGCTCAAGTCAGCACACCTTCACTTCACCTGCATAATATATACCTGATTTCCTTGTTTATCTTCCTTCTGCAAGTTTGACTAGCCTTGCCTCCTCTTTAATAGTTTAATTTTTAGACGTCCTAGCCAGAGCAATCAGGCAAGAAAAAGAAATAAAGGATATTCAAATTGGAAAAGAAGAAATCAAAATATCTCTGTTTGCCAATGATATGATCTTATACAAAGAGAAGGCTAAAGACTTCTCCAGAAGACTCCTGAACTTGATAAATGAATTTGGTAAAGTTTCAGAATACAAAATCAACACACACACATCAGTGGCAGTGTTATACACCAGTACCAACCAAACGGAGAAATCAATAACTCAATTCCATTTACAATAACAGCCAAAAAGCTAAAATACCTATGAATATATTTAACCAAGGAGGTGAAAGATCTCAACAAGGAGAACTACAAAACTCTGATTAAAGACACTGTAGAGTACACAAACAAATGGAGAAATATCTCATGCTCATAGACTGGAAGAATCAACTTTGTTTGTTTGTTTTTGAGTCAGAGTCTCACTCTGTCACCCAGGCTAGAGTACAGTGGCACGCTCACGGCTACTGCAGTCTCGACTTGCTGGGCTCAGGCAATCCTGCTTCAGCCTTCCAAGTAGCTGAGATCACAGACCCGCACCACCATGCTCTGCTAATTTATTTTATTTATTGTAGCAATGAGATCTTGTCAAGCTGTCCAGGCTGGTCTCAACTCTGTGGGTTCAGGCAATCCTCTCACCTCGGCCTCCCAAAGTGCTGGGATTACAGACGTGAGCCACCATGCCTGGCCAGAATCGACATTATTAAAATGATCATAATGCCTAAAGTAATCTACAGATTCAATGCAATCCCTATCAAACTACCAATGTCATTTTCCACAGGATTAGAAAAAAAAAATTCTAAAATTCATATGGAACCAAAAAAGGACCAGAATAGCCAAAGCAGTCCTAACCAAAAAGAACATAGCAGGAAGCATCACATTACTTGACTTCATATTATTCTACAAGGCTGTAGTAACCAAAACAGCATGGTACTGGAAGGTCCAAAAATCACCTATCAGATACTGTGTGCACAGGTAGGGGTGGTGGGTACACTTAAAGCCCAGACCAAAACTATTTGTAATTCCCAAAGCTGTTGAAATCTTTTTAAATGGACACAAAAAATAGTTAAATTTTTTAAAAATTAAAATGGTTGAGTTCCAACTATGTGTCATTTCTTTTGACACATCTTATATCATTTCATCCCAGGTCATTCATTTTGTAGATGAGAAACAATCTCAGAGGGGTTAGGAATTCTGCCTTCAGTGGCACATCTAGAAAATACCATGCCTGCTAAGAGCATTTTCAAATTGTTAAGTTTTCTCCAATCTTTCCTACCACCCCGCAGCCACCCAACACATGTGCAGTATTCACACACACACACACACACACACACACACACACGTTTAACTGATGATAATTCACAGAAAACTGCAAGACTGGAAGAAGCCTGGTTATTGAAACAGTGTATTACCCCGGGGAAGATAAATTCACAAATGCACAACAGGGTTAACTCTGGGGGGTGGGGGAGGGGATACCATCAGGAAAGAGTACACAGAAAGTTTCAGCTGTATTGGGTAAAGTTTTCTGTCTTAAGCTGGATGGTATTTATATGGGTGTTTAATGTTGGACTTTATAAGTGTTCATTTGTCGTAAATCTGTCATAATGCATTTAAAATTTAACAGCACTGCCTGGCACTTACTCCTCATTCTTGCCATGGACACACACATCCTTAAATACACAAACACACACAGTTATACTCCACACAATGACACGTACACACGAGCACTGACGCACACATTCATCCATGCACATTCACCTGCATGCGTGGAGTCAGAAGAACCCACACACTCACTTGTGTTGACAAGCACACGCTTACACACACACACACACACACGCACACACACGCCTGCCAGCCAGAGCCTTGGGCTACCACTCCTCTCCTTTGGTCAAGGGCACCAGGGTCAAACACAGGAATCTTGACACCTGGGAGGTTGAGATGACCCGGAAGTAGACAGCATAAGGAAGCACAGGGCCTGCGTCCAGGTGCCAGCACAGACGGATCCACTGAAGGCCAGTCCCCGGGGGCCAGCATGTGGCCCCGGGCCCCGCAGATGTCCTCACACCACAGGCTCATCTGGGAAGAGGCAGAGTTAAGGAGCAGCGGGAAGACTCTGGTCTTTCACAGTCCGGGGTGGGAAGCAGTAACTTGTGTGGGAAACAACCTTCTCGGGAACCATAGCAACACCCACTTGGCGGCTCTGGATTGGCCCTCGACCAGACATTTATTAAGCAGCCTCCCCTAAGCTGTGGTCTCCAGAAGAACAATACCAAACTGATCAAATGTTAATAGCTTCAATCTGTTCCTCCTCGGAGAACTCTCACTCCATCCCCCTCTCTCTGCGGACTGCGTTTCTGCTTTCCAGCGTCAGCCGAAACCTGCCTCTGCTACTACCCCACAGCCCAGGTTCAAGGCCAGGACTGTGAGCCATGCACAGGTGACTTAGGGTGCAGAAATGGAAGCAGGTCAAACCAAGGAACCCTTGGGGCCCAAATGGGGCCATTCTTAGGTTAGACTGACCGAATTGAAAAGTCTCCAAGATCATCTAATGGAACAATTCTCCATCTGACTGCATTTCAGAATTACCTGGTGAACTTTTTTAAAAAGTGCCAATATAATCTGCATCTCCAGGGGGTGAGGCCTGACCATTTGAAATTTTTAAAGCTCCCCAGATAATTCTAATATACAGCCAGGGTTGAGAACCACTGAATAACTCCAACTCCCTATAGAAATGGGGTGGGAAAGACCAGAGAGCCCAAAGAGGGGCAGGGGCTGGCCCAAGGTCACAGATCTAGTGAGATAGCATGCTGAAAATGGAACCCAGACACCCCAATCCTAGCCCAGAGTCATGACCATTTTCCTGGGTAACAGTAGTCCATGTGAATCTTCAAAACGTATCATTTTCCTTGACTCACCAGGATCTTGCTCTTTGTAGCAGGAGTGGGGTGAGGGAGATAAAATGGATCAAAGAGGATGCAAGAAAAACAGTGTTAAAAAAAATATGGGGACCAGACAGTCAGGACATCATGACAGTCACACTGGCTGGTTCCCATTCTATCATAGTTAAGGTAGAATATACCATGACTAAGCATGAGACTCTTCACCCAGATACCCAAACCCCCAAGCCCAAAACCTTCAACTCTTACAGCTCATCACTGCCCCACTACAGACACTCTCCAAAGCTGTGAAGAGTCTACTTAATAAGGATATGGCTGCAACCCGGGAAGCAATGGCTGATTCTCCAATTCACACCCCCATCCTCTCTCACCTCACATGCCCAAGAGCCTTCTAACCAGTCTCCCCACATGGGCAGATGTTCTCCAATCCATCCTCCACAGAGCCACCAAATAGTCTCTCTAGAACACCATCCACCTCTGTTGCCCCTTAGCCAAAGTCTCACAAACAGGGCCCTGCCTCTGGGTTCACGGGCACGTGGGCAACTTGCTCATTGCACCGATTACATCCTACCTGCTGGGCCAGGGCCAGGGACTCAAGCAGTAAATGAGATAAACGTCATCCCAGCTGGTGGTCAAGTTACATTCTTGATGAGGAGACTGACAGTGACTAATCACTTGACTACAGTTGTGACAAAGTCAAAAGAAAGATAGTACTGGGAGAATGTATAATGGAGACAGGGTCATTTAGTCTGGCATGTGTCGAGAATGGCTTCTTCTGAGCAGAGGATGGGATGTTTAGTCTGATATCTGAAAGGTGAAAAGGAGCTAAGAGAAACGGGAGAAAGAGGCTGGGCTCGGTGACTCAACCTGTAATCCCAGCGCTTTGGGAGGCTGAGGTGAGTGGATTGCCT